>NC_022036.1:634293-690966 GCF_000317375.1 Microtus ochrogaster
AGAGAGAGAGAGAGAGAGAGAGAGAGAGAGACAGAGAGACAGAGAGAGAGAGGGCAGAGTCAAAGAGACACCATGTAGCTGCTGAAGGAGACAGATGCTGGACCGTTATCAGTAAGTTACAGCCTCATGCCAATAAACAGATGAATAGAAATGGATTAATTTTAGATCTAAGAGTTAGTTAAGAAGAAGCCTGAGCTATTAGGCCAAGTGTTATAATTAATACAGTTTCTGCGTGACTATTTGGGTCTGGACAGCCGGGAAATGAACGAACAGCATCCGTCTACAGGAAGACATTTTCAGTTCAACAAAAGTTGAAAAATAAGATGACAAGTCTGGCACATCCTCAAGGCAATCAGATGCAGACATCCAGCCCCAGGAGCATTTCCTGAGCTGAAAGTCTTGTTTCAGCATCCATCAGGGCAAGCTGGAAAATACTGGGAGAGGCAGTGACACCCGTGGGATCTTTAAGACTACAACAGCATCACAAATGGTGCTGGAATTCCACAGGAGGCTGCCAGAGAAGTGGAAGGAAAATGAATCCACTCTAAGAGAATGCCAGCAAGAATAGCCTGGAGGTAGAAAGGATGAGAAGAGAGACTGAGAAGATGCTGGCCATGGGGCCTTTTTCTTCCATTTCATAAGTGTTTGAAATAGCATGCTAGTCTTAACTATGGTGCTATCCAGAAATGTTCTAGAACCCATTCCCCTTGTTTAATGGAAACTTTTATTTATTAGCAATAGTTCTGTTTCCTCTATTCCTAGTGCCACTGACATCCATTCTCTTTGATTCTCTGATTTTGCTCTTTTAGGATCCTGACACAATTGCATTCAGCATGCATGTCTGTGTACAATGCAATTTCCTGTCTGCTTTCTCTTCCTGTCAGTCTTTATCCTATTTTATTGCTTCTGTAGTGAAATAACACTATTCTTGAAAAGAAAGGAAAATCTGCACGAGGTAAGACTGTGGAAGAATTTTGGGGACATGCTAAGAGGACAGATGGACCTTAGAATAAACTAGGAATGACAAAATCAATGGAGATAGGGGCAGCCTGTAAGCCAAAGAGGGAATCCATTAAAATCTATAGGCCTGTGGGTGAAATTCCATTATAAGAATCTACCTCCACTTTCAGGACACTAAGTACATGCACACTTGTGTCTGTCAGTGCTCTGAAGAAAGACGTGGGAAAGCCTTGCATTCTTCAGTTACCAACTGGGTAATCACAACATCTAAGTAAATAATATCATAGTTATCATGATGGTGTAATGCACATACTTCTGTGATACCAAGTGGGATGCTGTATTAGTTTTCCTCAAGAGCAGATTTGTTAAAATGCAGGCTGTTTAAAGCCACTGAAAGTGGTTCTGGATTCAGGGTCATGCTCTGAGTCCTGAGGGAATCAACACTCTAACTTGAAAAGAAATGAGGTGGGTGTTCTGTTCCATATAAGTACCCAGATTTCTCTTAATTTAGAAAGCTTACTGTTTTCCATATTATGATCGTTATGGGAAACTTAAGAACTTGATTTGGTAGGTATCTGATAGAGAAAGATTTCTCTTCTGTTTCAAAGGGAGAGAGAAGCCAGCTTTCTGAGCTGAGGGGTCAATCTGCAGCTGTATCCTCCCTAGAGGGGCTCTGTCTCAGCAGAGAAGCCATTTTGTTTTGAACTCTGTACTCAAATGATTTTGCTTCAGGGCCTCTTCTCTTTCTGTCAGAGTCAGCAGAAAGTACCAGAGTTTTGACACTTCCTAATGTCAAAGCCATGGCCCATGATACAAAATTGTTTTCCTTCTGTAACGTCCAGTTCCTTTTTTAAAGGTTTGCAAAGTGTGCTTTATGGGAACTATCTAATCTATCCCAGGAAACGTGCAAGTTATTTGTGCTTGAGCTGTCACAGGTCTTCTGGAGTCTGTCTCTGGCTGTGTGACAGTGGAAAGGGGACTCAGAAGATACTGTGTTGGCTGTGCATGGGAACTGCTGAAGAAATCTGCCTGCAGAGAACCATTGTCTGATGAGAATTTCAGTACTGTGGAGAGGTTGGAACATTGCAGGTCCACAGGCTTATGTTGGTCTTAGTTCTGGCTCTCTGGACTAGCCATTCCGTGCCATCCTCTGAGTCAAAACCAACGCCTTGTGACAACAGGTCAAACATTTTAGAATCTATTGACATATTAGGCAACCAGAACTACCAATCCACAAGCCAAGTATGTCCTCAGATAGCATCTTAGGCTTACAAGAAAGGCTTCCCTGATGATGTACCTACCTCTCTCACGTACCCACCAATGCATTTAAAATTTGCCTTATTTCTGTCAAACTATAAAAACTTCATAAAACTGCTTCCACATTGGGACATGGAAATTGGGGTAACCCAAATCTGTGTTTCAAAGCCCTGGTCACTCACAATGACTCCAGCATAAACTATCTTTTATTCCCTTTAAGAAGAAAGTTGTGGTTTTTGTGTTGATAGCAGGAAGCAGGAAAAGGTAGATAGTACTGGGCTGACTTGCAAAAGGCACATGGGTCAAACTTCACCCTAGCCAGATAAGAAACTTTACTTCCTTAGCTATTAAATCCAATTTGAGTAATTCATTGTTTAGCTGACTAATGATAAATGGTTTCTCCCCCAGTAAATTTTGGTTAATGTCATTGTTTTAGAAAACTAGGAGGTGCAATACTTTCTGGCTGGGGGACAGGGATAAAATAGACCCAAACAGAAGTGGAGTTAATAGACCAACCAAGAGGAACAACTTATTCAGTCCATGCCAAAAACGCTTAGGAAAAGAATTCTATACCTGAGACCCTCAGTTTCATGTCTACTTTTTCCAGCGGCCAATTGAAACAACTCCACACAGTGTCTTTCTTGTCATTTCAGACAATTATAGAAGCTCACATGACCCAAGAGCTACGGTTCAATATTCTTTGTGAAAATCAGAACAATGTCAACAAAAGGAGCAAGATAGCATTCAGCCTCACCTTCGGAAGGAGACTATGAGAGTGGAAGAAGAGGGACAGCTGGCTCCTGGCAGGGTCTGCGGGGGCTGCCCAGACACTGGGGAAAGGAAGTTTCATTGTCAGGTTTGCTTTAGATGCACAGCAAGAACTCTCAGGTCTGCATAAAAGTCTGGCTCTGTACCAGTAGAGTGTGTGTGTGTGTGTGTGTGTGTGTGTGTGTGTTGTGTGTGGTTCTGAAGGTGGATGTGCATTTTACATGCCTGTATTTGTGCCTGTGTGTACATCTGTATCCACAGGCCAGAGGTCAAATTTGGGTGCCATTCTGTAGGTGTTCACATCTTGTTTGTGAGTCAAGGTCTCTCACTAGCCCTGAACTCATCATGGAAGCTAGTTAGCAAGCATCCCAGGGTTTCCAGCTTCCTAGCACTTGGATTACTGTCCTGCCTAACTGTTCTTGAGTGAAATTTGTTCTGGGGACCAAATTCATATTTGCATGCTTGCAGGGTAAGCATTTTAGCAACTGCCCCTCCCTCCCACCCCCAGTTTTGTAAGGAAGAGCCTCATTTCAACGAAAGGAACGAGTCTTACTGGACAGCAGAATACAAAGAGAAAGTTCTACAGTGGTATTTCCTCTGTTCAGCCTGTATGAAGCGGCATACCAGGGATCAGGGGAGAGTATGAGAGGGACTCGGCTATCAAGCCTCTTTTCCCTTCTCTGTTGCTCAAACCACAGTACTTCTGACTGGATAACTAATGCTTCAGGTGAGAAACATGCAGAGTTGATATTACTGCATTCTCTTTCCAAGAAGAATAAATCAAGTCCCCACAAAGCACATGCCTTTTGGCATGAGAAAACCAACAAACAAATTGGCAATAAGAGAAACAAATTCCTGGGCAAAAAGGAAATTGTGTGTTTTGTTATTCATACCGGCTAATTTGGTTTTAAATCACAATAACAAAAATAAATCATTAATCTTGTATATATTTCATATTTAGCAAGGGAAGAGTGGTTCAATTTTCTCTTTGAGCAAAGAACTGCTTCATTCCAATGCTATCCTAATGAAATGCTTTTTTTTTTTCCTTTACAAACCATCACTTACCTATTAATTGGCTTTGGGGGGAAAACAGTTAAAAGCAATCAAAGTGAAAAGACTTTTTTAAAGACAAGAATATGAAGTGGTAAGAAATGAAATAAATTATCCAGGAGTTCAGAGACTTGTCTTCAACCTTTGACTATGAAGATTCTAGTTAACTGTGTCACGTAGGTGAGTCACTGTACTCAGATGCCACATTCTAGGTTAGTGAGACACTAGGTTGTCAAGGTGAGGCACAGTGAATTAAATCAGGCAGGAGGGGATGGAATGAAGTCTAATCACTCTGCTGTTTGAATCCACTTCAGATCAAATTACATCACAGCAGAGAGTTTCTTATGAGCTGGATGAAGCTAGAGAGAGAGAGAAAAGAGGGCACTTAAAGACTTAAGTCTACTTAAGACTACTATTCTCGCTAATAACAAATTGTTGCAGAAGTGCCAGGGCCAATGCATGGAGACACCTGAAAATGCAGTCTGTACACGGGTTTTCCGGAGTGTGTTCTTTAGAACAGAGGTCTGTGCTATGTGTAACTTACCAGGCTGCTTAACTACTAAGTAGACCTGTGCTCAAACAAGACTCAGGTTTGTGTCTGGGACATCTAATGAGTTTCATTCGTCCACTTCTAGAAGATATGCAAAGCAATCCCCAAAACTTCATAGTTCCCTAAATGTTTAACTATTTCCAGATTATTTATGGACTCACAGGAGACTTTTTTAATTTAATGTTTATTGTTTTTATTGAGCTATATGTTTTTCTCTCCTCCCCTCCCTTCCACCCTCTCCCATGGTCTCCATGCTCCCAATTTACTCAGGAGATCTTGTCTTTTTTCTACTTTTCATGTAAATTAGATCCATGTATGTCACTCTTAAGGTTCTCACTGCTGTCTAGATTCTCTGGGATTGTGAATTGTAAGCTGGTTTTTCTTTGCTTTATGTCTAAAACCCATTTATAAGTGAGTACATATGATATTTATCATTCTGGGTCTGGGTTACCTCACTCAATATGATGTTTTCTAGATCCAACCATTGGCCTGCAAATTTCAAGATGTCATTATTTTTTTCTGCTGTGTAGTACTCCATTGTGTATATGTACCACATTTTCCTTATCCATTTTGCAGTTGAGAGACATTTAGCTCATCTCCAAAATATACAAAGAACTCAAAAAATTGGTAATCAAAAGAACAAATAGCTCAATAAAAAATGGTGTACAGACCTAAACAGAGAACTCTCAACAGAGGAATCTAAAATGGTGGAAAGACACTTAAGAAAATGCTCAATATCCTTAACCATCAGAGAAATGCAAATCAAAACAACTCTGAGATTCCATCTTACATCTGTAAGAGTTTCCAAGATCCAAAACACTGATAACTTATGCTGGAGAGGTTGTGGGGGAAAGGGAACACTTCTGCATTGCTGGTAGGAATGCAAGCCGGTACAACCCCTTTGGATATCAGTATGGTGATTTCTCAGAAAATTAGGAAACAACCTACCTCAAGACCCAGTAATACCACTTTTGGCTGTATACCCAAAGGATGCTCACTTATGCCACAAGGACATGTGCTCAACTATGTTCATTGAAGCACTGTTTGTCACTGCCAGAACCTAGAAACAACCTAAATGCCCACAGGAAACATTTTAGCAAGAGAAAACAGAACAGTTTTAACTTGCCCAAAACACCTTGGCATTTAGTGCCCCCTTATGGTAGCTCCTTTGCAGCCAATCTCTTTTGGTATACTATAAAAGTTCAAGGCCTCTAGTGACATGGCAGGATTCAATTCTTTAAAAGACTTTTTTATTGTATATATTCAGATTTCCCATACTGTAATGGGATAGACAAACACGAACAGTGGTCATGACTGGACAGAAAGGCACAGTAACTAACTAATCTATCGTCTCAGTCACGCTCCTCCTAAGTAACTCAGATTTTGCTCTCTGAGGCCCTCCTTTCTTCCATTTTAATCACTGCATTGCCTAGGTCCTGCTCTTCCACCTCCGTAGTGAATAGCACCAACTACTTTTATCTCATTGCAGCAATCAAGTGACAAATAATATGCTAGCTAGTTACAGACACCTGAACTGATCTCTTGTGCATACAGAACATCCTGATGTCAGGGAGCACCTCCCTTCTAAAGCTGTTGACCTAAAGAGGAGAGATGGGAGAGTTCAAGTAACAAGCTCCTCCCTGGAGGATCAGGGTGAAACTTTTGAGGCAAGTTAGCTACCAGATTATTCTTTTTCAGATAATCTGGCAGCTAATGCTTCCAAGATTAGGCTAGACTTTCCTTTTGCTACAGTTTGAAATGTGCATGGTCCAAGGAATTTAGGACCCCAAACTAAAGGGGATAAAGGGGATCTACTGATCCCGGGAAGCAAAAATGGGAACTGACCACTTGTTCTAGAGTTTTCTCAGTTAGAGTTGATCAGTCTTCATTGATATGTGGAGTTTGTTTTTCTCAATACACTCACTTAAAAAAACTGGACCATGGAGCCCATGTCTCAAAATTCCTATAGAAGCAAGAGGCCTATGTAGTGAAGATGCAGAGCAATCACTTCTAGTTAATAGTATCTCCCCTCCCCCAACACTGATGGAAGGTAAGGTAGAGAGGCAGTAAAGGGTTTCCATTTTGTCAGGATTCCATTAAACAATGTAGATTCTCTGGCCTACAGGGTAAGCCTGTGGCAAGCTCAAAGGAAAAAATTGAGACTGTCATTGATTACCTGTGGGAATTTCTTACCAGACAAGTCTTCAATAAGTTGAACAGGAGACCACCTAAATGTAATACCAGAAACACAGACACTGAGAGCAAAAATAAATAAATGGAACCTTCTGAAACTGAGAAGCTTCTGCAAGGCAAAGGACACAGTCAATAACATAAAATGACATTCTACTAAATGGGAAACTATCTTCACCAACCCTACATCAGACAAGGAACTGTTCTCCAAATTATACAAAGAACTCAAGAAACTAGACATCAAAATACCAAATAATCCAATTAAAAATGGGGTACAGATATAAACAAAGAATTCTCATCAGAAGAATCTCAAATGACCAAAAGACTCTTAAGGAATTGCTCAACACACTTAACCATCAGAAAAATGCAAATCAAAACAACTCTGAGATACCATCTTACACCAGTCAGAATAGCTAAGATCAAAATTACCAATGATAGCTTCTGCTAGAGTGAATGCAGAGTAAGGGGAACACTCCCTCATTGCTGGTAAGAATGCAAACTTGTACAGTCACTTTGGAAATCAGTATGGCAGTTTCTCAGAAAATTAAGAATCCACCTACATCAAGACTTAGCAATACCACTCGGGCATATACCCAAAGGATGCTCAATCATACCATAAGGACATTTGCTCAGCTATATTCACAGCAGCAATATTTGTAATAGCCAGAACATCAAAACAACCTAGATGTACCCCAACCAAAAAATGGATAAAGAAAATGTGTACAATATAGTACTACTCAGTGGTAAAAAAACAATGACATCTTGAAATTTGCATGCAAATGGATGGAACTAGAAAAAAAATCCTATATGAGGTAACCAGGACCCAGAAAGGCAAATAAGATATGTGCTCACTCATCAGTGGATATTAGACATAAAGCAAAGAATAGCTAGCATTTAGCCCACAGCCCCAGAGAAACTAGGTAACAAGAAGAACCCAAACAGAAACATATATGGATCCCCCATGGGAAGGGGAAATAGACAAGATCTGAGAAAACTGGAAGCATGGAGGGGGGGGGTGGAGTATGGAAGGGGAGGAGTACAAAGGGGAAGAGGGGGAGAACATGAGGGAACCGGATGGTTACGATGGAGGAAGGACAGAGAGGGAGAGCAAGGAAAGAGATATCTTGATTGAGTGAGCAATTATGGGGCTAGCAAGAAAGCTAGAACTCAGAAAATTCCCAGGAATCTACAAGGATGACACCAACTAAGACCCTAAGCAATAGTGAAGAGGTTGCCTGAATTGACCTTCCCCTGCAAACAGGTTTATAGCTACCTTAATTGTCATCATAGAACCTTCATCTAGCAATTGATGGAAGCAGATACAGAGATCCACAGCAAAGCACGGGCTGAGTTCCCAAAGTCCAGTTGAAGAGAGGGAAGAGCAATAATATGAGCAAAGAGGTTGAGACCAAGATGGGGATAACCACTGAAACAGCTTACCTAAGCTAAGGGGAGCTCACCGACCCCAGATTGACAGCAGGGGAACCAGCATAGGATCAAATTAGGTTTCTGAATGTGGGCTACAGTTGTATGCCGGGGATAGTCTGTGGGCAGTGGCCAGGATTTATCCCTACTGCTTGAACTTTCTTTTTGGAACGCATTCTCTTTGAGGGATACCTTGCTCAGTCTAGATATAGTGGGGGAGGGCCTTGGTCCTGCCTCAAAGGGGTGTGCTAGACTTTGTTGACTCTCCATGGGAAGCTTTACCCTCTCTGAGGAGTGGAGAGTCAGGGAAAGGGGGAGAAAGAGGGAGCGGGAAGAAGAGAGGGAATGGGAACTGGGATTGGTATGTAAAATTTCAATTAAATAAAAAAATATATAGACTATGTCACACTATAGCGTCCATGACAAGATTTTTTCTTTCTTTTCTTTTAAATTTTATTTTGTTTTATCCTGGGGGGTGGGCTGTAAGGCAGAGAGCAGATGGGAAGGGAGGGGGACCATGATGCATGTTCCACAAAAAATCTATAAAAAGTAAATTATACTTAAAAAAAGAGATGTTCATATTTATTATACAGGAACCTTCATTTAATTCATATTTTAAGCATAGTATTGCTATTACCTTTTAATTTTAAACTTTATAATCATGATCTTGCAATAAAATAGCTATATTTTACTGGTTAAATTAAACACTATAAAAATAAAAAAGAAATCACACGTCTTGGTATTATCTTAGATGTAAAAGTGTGTCATTTCAAGCACCCTATAATTTTTTTGAGAAGTCAGTGTATTAAACTGTATAATAATATTCTCTTTTGTTTTCCAACCAAGTAATTCTATGCCAGTCTATGTTCAGATAAAGATTAAACAAAAGAAAAAATCTAGCAATGTTCTGTAGAGTTATATTGCAGACAGTGGGGAAAACACATCATTTTAAACATCTGATATAAACCTTCAATTTGATCATTAAAGGTGAACATTTTTTTCTCCCCGTGATTGAATGTCTCTAAACTCATCTGATTAGGGGAGACTAGAAATGAATGAAGTTGATTAGCTTAAGGTTGTATCTTTCAGAATTACATTGGATTTTGCTTTATCTTATTGATTAGATCATGGCCAAATTTAGAATATAGAATGGAAGTTCAGATTGGACCTGAATTGAAATGTTAATTAATTAAGAATTAATTTTACTAGATAATATTTAAATTTATTTTATTGAATTGAACTTAATAGATTCCAATCATAGACCAATTTCACTGAGCAAAAATTTGCTATACTTAAATTCAATCATTTGAATCCTATTCAAATGAATTAGATTAATTGGAATGAAATCAAGTGACAGATTTGATGGGAGTTTATAATTTTGGGCTGGCTTTAAGCGAGCAGGATGGGCCAAGTCACTCCGAGTGAAGTTAGCTTTGGTGAAGATCAGTGGCATCATGGACCCTCAGGAGCCTGGTTTGTTTCTTTACATCCCAGGACTCTGGAAACAAACTATGAACAGTGCAGAGATGAGATGAAACTGCATCTCATCTCTGATGATTCTTTTTGTTTGATGAGATGATTCTTTTTGTTTCTCTTAATTATTTTTTTTTAAAGTAGAGTGTATTATTTTTTTCATTGAAAATGTTGGAAGATTTATAATTCTGGAAGTTATTAATAACATTTAAAATTTTACATAAAATACATCATTTTCTACCCTCCCTTTCTTCCTCTCTCTTTTCTTATATCTCCCTACTTCTCCCACACTATCTCAAATTCAGGGCCACTTTTTCTTTATTATTGTTATATATATTTGCATATATGCAAATAAGTATATAAAACAACCGTTTGCATCTATTTAGTGTTGTTAATGCTAGCCTATTGCCTTGTTTCCAGCTTCTGTATTTTCACATCCTTCATGTCCTAACACAGTGGCTATGATCTACTTTTCAGTGCTAACCTAACTCTCCTTGAAGGTTTCCGGGCTTCCAAATCTTAAGGAAAATCCTGTGAATGATTAAGTTTTGATGTTGATGCCTCTTATCGCAAAATAGTTCATTTTCATGTCTAAGGGAGCTTGTGTCTACTAACCATCTACTAAGATTTTTAAAATTATTATTGTTAGTGATTTTGTTCAATGGTTTGTTGGGTCTCAATTTTTTTCACTTGTAGCATTTATACATATTTTCTGATAATGTCAGAAACTATGATATTGTATATGACACACACACACACACATATAATATGCATATAAGAAGAGAGAGGCTTTGTTACTTGGCTTAAAAATTTTGTGACTCTGTGCATCAGTACCACTGGGCTGTAATTTCCCCTTGTATTTCTATCATTGTGTTTTTAGTAACAAACTGATATAGCCTAAAAGAATGGGAGATAGGTTGCCTAATTTGCCTTTTAAGATTATTTTAACTTTCAAGTTGCAAGTAGAAATTTTACACGTTTATCACATGCAACATAATGTTTTAGTACATGTAGCCACTGTGGTGTGGCTCAATTGACCTGACACTTGTATTACTATACTTTCTTACCATATTTACATATTTTCAGTGGTTTTCTTACTATAACATATTAACTGAATTGTACAGTAGATCTCTTGAATGCTTTCCTCATATGTAACCTTGCATATGCTTTGACAATATTTCCCTCTCATCTCAACCACTCCACCCTGTGGTTGTCACCATTCAACTCTCTACTTCAATGAGAGCAACATTTCAAATGTCTTTATGTAAATGTTGTTATGTGGTACTTGTCTTTCAATGTCTGGCATGTTTCACTAAACTTAATGACCTCAGGTTCATTCACGCTGATGTAAAGATATAATATCGTTACTTGTCTTTCATTGTCTGGCAGGTTTCATTAAATTTAATGACCTCAGGTTCATTCATGCTGATGTAAAAATATAATATCGTTATTTTGAAAGGTTGTATAGTGTTCTACCAAGTCTCCATATCACATTTTCTCTACCCATTCATCCACTGGTAAGTACTTTGTTTGATTTCATATCGTGGCTATGGTCATAGTGCTTCTGTAAACACTTCATGTTTAAAAACATTTATATGTTTTATTTATAATTTATGTGTCTATCATCTATCTATCTATCTATCTATCTATCTATCTATCTATCTATCTATCTATCTATCTATCATCTATTGTTTCTGGTAGTATTTTTATCATTATTTTATTACAACCCTTTTCAAGTATTTTAGGTGTCCATAATTAAAAAGACAATGGGCAGACTACTTTCTTTATTTCATAGACAATCTGTGCTTTCTCTCTGATAGGGATATTCTCTCATGTTTGGGATCATTGTGGCTCCTTCATCTAAACCTGCAATGGCATATTTTCTTCAGTTCTGGTGAGTTTTCATGCATGGATCCTAACATCAAGCCATACATCCTTCATTCCATTTTATCCAGAACTCCAGTGAGAGATGTGTCAGAAAGAGCCAATTTCATCTGCTTGCTCCTTGTCTCCCTTTTACATTTGAATGCCTGGATGATTGCTGGAAGATGTCTTTAGATGCCTGCTTCCTTTCACTATTCCTGCTTTGGATAGGTGACAACTGCTATTTATCTCTACCATAAACTTTCAGTTTCATCCATATTTATAACTCTAACCCCCTTCTTTCCAAATGCTACTCATAACTTCCCACAGCATTTTGCTTAACCATATTCGGTTTCCTCTTTCTAAAAGGAAGACATTCTGGTGTAATAATTTTACTATCTGAAATATTTGAAGGGATAAAATTGCTATTAGCTCTTTCTGTTGATTCAGAATTATGGTATCTTGTTTCCCCAAACATCTCATGATTAGTGTCTCTCTGAGGTTATGTTCCGTGGAGACATATCCGTGGAATTCTTTGAGGTCTT
This sequence comes from Microtus ochrogaster, assembly GCF_000317375.1. NCBI lineage: Eukaryota > Metazoa > Chordata > Mammalia > Rodentia > Cricetidae > Microtus > Microtus ochrogaster. The sequence continues at coordinate 646,375 of NC_022036.1, forward strand.
GCTGCATGGGATGTTTTGCATTTGCTTTTATCAGATGCCTGAGGATATTTCCAACCTGCAACATCTTTAAAGCATAATTCAGTTTGAATTTTTCTCAGTATCCAAATAGGGTGATATTGGTTATAAGCATGTATCAGATCTTGCTTTTATTATTAATATTTTTGTGGCAATTTCAGACATGTGTAAAATTTATTGTGATCACATCCAATCACCACTCTTATATTTATTCCTCTCACTCCTCCTTACCTATGTTTCCCCCAAATGATCTCCTTTCCACTACCCTGTCTTTTATTGGGGAGTGGAAGGGACTTGTGTATGTAGCCATTTTTGTTGTTCAATGGGATAATTTCCTTGTTTTTCTCTGAGCAAAATTTCATGTTGTCAAATTCCTGTGCTGTTATCTTTGGAAAAGTGGGTTTCCAGTTTCCAGTTTTGTTTTCCCCATCTTGTGCTGAGAGTCTAGTCCCTTGGAATCTGCTTTCCAGCAAGAGATTTTAAATACAATTTTTTGTTTGGCAAGGGCTGCCGGTCCCTATTCGAGCTCAACCTGTAATGTAAAGATGATAGGGACTCAGCAATAGCACCGGCATACAGTCCTTGGTTTTGTTCTTGTTTTAGCTTTGTTCTCAAGATCTTTATTACAAGCTCCATCACACCTTTAAAGGGCTGTGAATATTTCTCTTCAAGTGCCCAAGAATGTTTGTGGAGTTGGGTTTCACTATATTCCTTAATTCTACTCTACATCAACTCAAAACAAGCTAGAGTCATTTTGGAAGAAGGAAATGTCCCCACCAGGTTGGCCTGTGGACAAGCCTGTAGGGGGACAGCTTCTTGGTTAATGCTCAATGTGGGAGAGTCAAACTCACTCTGGGTAGTAGCACCTTTGAGTTCATGGTCATGGATGCTATAGGAAAACAGACAGAGCAAGTCATATGGAATAAGTCAGTAAACAATGCTTCTCCAGTTCCAGTTCCTACCTCTATGCTCTTTCCTTAGGTTCCTGCTCTGGCTTCACTCAGTGATAAACTTATAAGCTAGAAGGTGAAATAAACCCTCTCCTCTCAAGTTGCTTTTGGTCGGGATGTTTTATCACAGCAATTGAAACCCTAACTAAGATACCTACTGTAGAAGTCTACTGAGATCTTACCTAGGTTTTAAAGGTGCTAGAAACCCTAACCTGTGTGATGGGGTAGGGTCTACCAAAAGGGAAAGGAGAATGGAAGCAGAGGGACATTTCTATGAATGTAGCAATAGAGATGCAGCGTGTCATGCTACACACTAGAGATGGAGATAAACATCCCATAATAGGACTGGGAGACCAGACAGATCAGCTGCCTGTCTTGCATTCCAGGTTAGCTAAGTAGGATTATTTGGAAAGAATTTTTAGTTTCAAAGGAGGTGTTGATTTGAAAAGAATTATTCAGCTCTGTTTTACAAAAGGTAAAATAGAGGTGTCAGTGGACCTCAGTAGGGTCTGGTTCTACTTTCTTAGGTACAAACTGAAAACTTTTATAAAGTGCCCTGCTGCATCCATGCTTCCTCACCAGTAATGCAATGCAAAATCTGTCCTACAAGAGCTGCCATGCCCACTACTCCAACAGCCTCCCAGTGGAGAGGCACTCTGTGCAGTAACGAAGAAACGTGGACCAGAGATCAGCGTTTACATCAATATTCAGCCACTTTGAGGTAACAGAAGCCCAAGAATGAGAAGAAATCTGTGTAGAAGAGGATGGTGTGGACACAGACACAGAAGAAGGACTTAAAAACAGTGGGTTGTCAAGTGTAAATATTCAAGGCAGCATAGTTTGCAGAAAGTGCATATCTCTGAAACCTGTGTTCAGTTCCATTCCCAGGGCTGCTCTGCACCCATGCCCTTTTTGGTAAGCTGTAGTTTGAACAGAGATGATTGCTGCAGTGCTGTGTTGTATTATATATTATCATATTGCCTTACAAACCTGTTTCTATCAAGACAGTAAAAAGACAGCTAGCTGAACAAAAATACATCCATATTTCAAAGCCAAGAAAGAAAGTACTTTTTCCACCTACAAAACTCAAGGCCACATGCCGTTACTTTGACTATGTCCATTTCCCTCTGACAAAGCATGATTTCTCTAACTCCACTTTCCAGAACATTCCAGCCCATTCATAGCGAGCAAATGAGCTTGACTACAATAATTGGGTTTGGGGATCTGGAGACCACTCAGAGTGGGAGTTCATATGTGAAAAGATTAAGTTTCATGAGGTCAAGGAGATGAAGCCACAAACAAACAAACAAACAAACAAGAGTAATCAAGATGGTAGAGGTACCTAGGTCTGTGGAGCAGAACTTAATACTCAAAAGGATTCCAGAGCAGAGATGCAAATTTTGCAAGAGCATTAGATTTTGAACATATTTGTAGTTTAAACTAATAAAAATTATCAAAGAGGAGAAAAAATCAGACCTGTGATGATTAAATCAAAATTGATCAATATCTATCACCTTCCTGACTCTTATTCCCCTCCCTCTATTTACTGATGTCTGAATAAACCCTACACAAACTGTCTTAGAGAGAAGTCTCCAGATGAGATTGTTATTTGGAACATGTCCCCACGAAGACCTGACTGCAGAATCACAAAAAGGATGAGAAGGAAAGATGAGCTTTAAATCTGATGCATTTGAACTCTTCCCGTTTACTTCTTTCTTACTCTTAACAAATTAAAAAAAAAATACCTGATAACACTAGAATAGCATTGATCTTAACCTTTGTCAAACCTGTAACTATCAAGATAGTAACATGTTATTATCAGAAAAATGCATCCACTTTTCAAAGCAGAGCAAGACATTGCTTTTTGCTGCACAAAACTAAGGTTACGTGTCAAACCTGCAGCTCAGTTTGGGCAGAAACCCTTTGTCATTCACGACACAGCAAATTGGCAGAGTCACACATTATCCACCCCTTACTTGGTCTTTCTCCTAGGAAACTAAGATGCTAAAGTCTTTTTCAATGTCACAAGCAGTTAATAAAAGTGGCACAGACTCAAAGCCTTCCAATCTCACAGAAGAGCAGGAAGATGACACAAAGTTCAATAGTAATGATAAGTAGCAGATTTTTTCAAGTGGGCAAAAATGAACACTTATTTAAACAGCAAAATAGCTAATACTTGCTTCCCCTTCACCCTGTGACAAAAGGACTGAACACTAAAGCATGGGATGAAATCTTTCTCATATGTACATAGCTAAAACTTGCTGTATTTATTGGCTTGTAGATTGACCTGCTGATATTGAGATTCCCTCAAAATCCTTCTCATTCTGTCAATCAGTCATCTTTTTGTTGGGCAACCTATTTCAGTCTGACTGCAGTGAATGTGGCAAAATGCCAGACATTCACATGACTAGTTATATCAAGATGCTTATGAGGGAGTAAAATCCTAAACTTACCAAAACGAATTTCCTCTCTGATTTTAATTAATAATTCATCTTTAGCAAAATAGATCTATTGGTCCACATTTTTATAAGCAATCAAGAATGACCTAATGAATTATCACTGACTTCTTTCTCTCTTAGCTCAGAGGTTTTGCTCAGGCTGTCCCAGTCCCTAAGCCTAGATGTGTACCTCACCCCCCCATTCCTCCCACAAAGCACATTTCCAGTTCATGGCAGGGCAGATGCTCTAGATTTCTACCTGTGATTGTTTTCTTTTAATATACATAATGACCCCCACTCTTTTACCATGGATATTGCTCAAACATGCACTTTCTGAGGCTGCTTTCTCTTAACAACTCATGATTAGTTATTTCCTGTAAATTGAAACATTCTTACCTGGAGGGAGGAAAGAGAGTGGTAAGACCAGGAAGTAAGGGAAACATACAAGGCTTAGGAAGTAGATGAAGCTTGCAAGGTTCTAGATGCACTCCTTGTGTGAGGTTTTATAAACAGAAACAGGACTCTGTGATTGGTTGCAGGGATGCAGCTCTCCTAAGTTATCTCCTATTACGGCCTGGGCTTTTTGGTGATATTGTTGACTTTGCATTACCCCTGTTTTCCTAGAGTAATCTCTCAATTCTTGCCCATGCTTCTCTAAGTGGCTCCAGTCATTTCACTGCTTCTCTAAGCTAAATTTGGATGTTTTTTTTTGGTTTATCATTGGTGCCTTGTCTGGGATGAAGAGATGAGTGTTCATGGCTCCCTAGGAAAACTTCCATACCTAAAATAATGGAATTCCTCACTTTTCCTTTTCTACCCTACCCCTTTCATTTGTGTTTATTCATGCTGACATACATTACTTTCTTATGTTTACTTTGGTTCCTGTCTTCTCCTCTCTTACAACAGTCTGTAACAGCTTCTAGAGTCAGGCTTTTGTTTATGTTACTAAAAACACCACTGTTCGACTATTCACAATAGGTGCCCAATAAATATTTTCAAATACATGAACAGAATTAATTTTCTGTTCTTCTATCCCAACAAAAAGTCAAAGAAAATAGAAAAAAAAGTCACAGATTCATCCAGAAACCTGATATTTGGGATTTTATTGTGTTACTTTGGCCATTTCTTAGTGTATGCTTTAAAGCTGTTTTCACATGATCCATTTGATGATCACTTATCAATTCCTGTAGGTCTCAGTTGGTGCAAGAAATACTGCATTTTCTTCTTTATAAAATGCGTGGCAGTTATGGCCCTTATGTAGCCACCCCTGATCCTGGATTTGCAATGTCTGCAATCAATTTCTGTTTCATCAGCCTTCTTCTAATAGCAAGGGTCTTATTTGTACTTTTCAATATCTTGACTTTATATGACACACTTATTCTCTTCTTAGTATTATTGGAATCAAGTTTTAATCAGTTTTAACCTGTCTTTTTAGGAAGCTTAATAATCTACTTGTGTTGGCTATTCTTAGTTGTCAACTTGACTATATCTGGAATTAACTAAAACCCAGTAGCTGGGTACATCTGTGGGAGATTTTTCTTAAATCATTTAAAGTAGGAAGACTCACTGTTAATATTTTTTTTGAGGTGGGAATTTCTACCGTTAGTAGCCTTTATGGTACCTGCCTACTTGGGTGTGGTCTCTTATACTATATATGTCGATATAAAGCACACATCCGGCCTCTTTTATGGCTGTGGGATTCGGTTGCTGTTCCCTGTTCCAGTAGAGGATTGTGATCTGGGAGTCTACCCCTAAATAAATAACCCTCTATTATACTCAGTTCTGAGCTAGTATAAGATTTCTTTTAAGTGTCCTTCTTCAGGAAGATCCCTTGATAGTCTGAATCACACCTTCTTCTGGAAGCCTATATAAAGGACATGGAATAAGAAAGCTCTTTTTCTTTGCCTGCTTGCCCTTCCTCTCCCTGGCAAGTTCATTCTTTTACTAGTATTAGAGTCTACTTCTTTATAATTTCAGTATATACTAAAGACAAGCTGAGACATTCAACTGAACAACTACTGAATTCTTGGACGTTTCCCTGGTAGCAGCTAGTTTTTGACTATCTGGACTACACCCTATAGGCCACTCTAATAAATCCATACATACGTATATATTCATATATGTATATGAATATGTATATGTATTCTATCAGTTATGTTCCTCTAGTAAACCTTGACTAATGCACCACTGATATCTTACACTGATTTAAAGGTAAAGCAGAGACTTTGAGTGACATGTGCAGACTGACTTGACAAAGGAGAGTGGAAGCTGAGTTGGCTGGGATATGCTTGTTAGGGTTGATGAAACTAATTAGTCTACAGTAAAGGTCTCATCTGAGAAGTTACTCAGCTTTCTATGTTCTGGGAGACCATGAGAACCCACAGTCAAGGGCAATTTAACACAATTTTCTACACCTGCTCTGTATGTCATGTTGTGCAGTTATATTAATGTTCAGAATTATGACCCAAGGAAAGATGATTTTGCTGAAACACAAAATAAATTTAAAATTGTGTAGAGTCTGTTGTCTACAAGTTGTTAATCTATTAAATTTTCATTTGTAAGAAAATTCATTTGGGAGACGCTTGCGCTCTTGGGTTTTATCCTCTAAATTCTGTGTGTTTGGGGGTTAGAAGAGTGTTACAGGTAAGGCTGAGAGCTTGCAAAGTCTTTTGGATGCTGTAAGAGGCATCCACTACATAAAAGGGAAGACTAATAATCTCTTAATGTGGTTCCTCCTCATGTAAATGTCCTGGTAGAAATGTTGATATTCTAAAGAGACACTTGTTTATCATGACAATCAAACCATGTATAACTATACATACTCTGGCTCTTTATTCCAACACTAACCTTGTGTGAAGGCCAGAAATGGACAGAGAGGTGTGTCTAAGGTGTGTCACTGGGCCTTTCTGTTCCACTTCTCTATACAGCCTCGTGAAATAAATACCATTTCCTTTGTTATTCTCTTTAATGTGTGAGTATGAGAATGGGTGGCTGAGTCTGGCTTGTTAGGGGATTTGAGGTTCAAGGCTCTGGCCTTATCAATTTTAACAACAATCAGAGGCTTAACATAGATTTGACCTTCTCTAGCCTTTGGTTGATTGGACTACATTGGTGGTTTTATATCTAGCAGAATATGAAGTCCACAGGTTCTATGAAAAAGTGATAAAAGCCCCAGAGTTTCTCAGTAGAACACTGTCCTCTAACTCTGGACATAAACCAATCTTAAGCATCTCCCCACTGGAGAAAGCAGTTGGTTCTGATACTGGCTGCTTTGGAACAGAAAGGGAAAGCTCCTGCTTCCTACTTTGCACTCAAGACCTTTCTGTCTCCAGATTTGGATGGGAAACTGAGTTCTCTAAAGTACACTATAATGGGAGTTAGGAAATCAGGATTCTTTTCTACCTCACTATCACTGAAGGCTTCCATTTCTTTCTTTCTTATACTTGTTCTTGCAATGTAGCATGAGGGGTATGGACTCTGGTTTCTGGCTTTAGTACTTGAGAGTTTTATCATTCTTTTAGAATTAATTTATATCACAACTTCCCCACTTTTCCCACATTTCACCTATTATACCAACATCCCTCTACTTTTGCCCCTCCCATCAACAAATAGCCATGTCTTTCCTTCCACAGGAATAAGCCACTACTTATTATGCAAGCACTTTTTCCTCTCCAAACTTTCTCTAAATATCATTAGTAGAGACACCTGCTGTCACACAAATGTTGATTAAAAACTTGTCCTTCTATGGGAGCTCCTGTAACTTGATGAAACATCAACTACTTTCTTGAACACATAGGATGGGAGAAACCTTGCTTCAATATATAATATATATTATATATTGCTTGTGCTTTTCTGTAGATACTTTTTCATCATGAGACATCTGAGTGTCTTTATTGTTGGATCCTTGAACCCAGTCCTGGGGTTTTGCTTTACACAAAGTTTCTTTGCCTACACCCTACCTTTCATCTCAACTCAAGTCCTCTCTACCTAAAAGTTTAAATGGAAACACTGCATTGGGATTGATCTTGATAGCTGGCATGAAAGGATTCTATCCTTACAGCAAACCTCTTGGGTGAGCCTACTTCCAGATAGATGACTGAGGAAGGAGAACCAACCCTGAATGTAGATAGTAGTATTCCATAGGCTGCGTTCTGAACTGAAGAAAGGAAAAACCAAGTGATGTCTCAGTCTTCCTCTCTCTCTGCTTTCTGACAATGGACAGTGTGACCAGCTACCTCATGTTCCTGCTGCCATGCCTTACCTTATATCATTGACTGTGTCCTGAAACTATAAGCCAAAATAACCTTCTCATCCATAAGTATATTTCATCAGGTATTTTGTCACTGCAATGAAAATGTTATTATATACAGATGTGACTCAATTTCATTTGACTCATGATTCTAGTCTTTTTAGGAAGATTCATGAATGGATTCATGTTTGTTATCTAAGACATTCTTCTTCATTCTTCAACACTGACCTTTATAATGTACAGGAAACTCAGGGCCTTAGAAGGAAACCTATCATCTTTCTGTTAGCAGGCATTGCAATCTAGAGAAGTGCCTCCCTGTCCTACCCTTGTTAAAATCTCTCCTCTTACTCCTGCCAACTGCCTGGTTTTCTGCTGGGGTGGAACTCCATCTTCTTTAATGTATATTCTATCATGCATTCTGCCTTCTTCTTGACATTGATTCTTTTATTGGCATTTAACCTTGATAGTCCATTCTTCCAGAGAAAGAAAGGGTAAACAACCTCGATTCGGTGGCTCTTCACCTCCAGGCAATTATCTATCATTTCTCAGATAATTTTATTTCACCACTCCTTTTTACTTTTTAAACACTGTTATGTATAGCTGATTCTCCAACTATGCTATGGGAATAGCCTTAGGGAAAGTCAATCCATGTCTGTTTGCAAATTGTGTGACTTTTCCCTAAGAGGTAACAGAAATGTCTAGTCTCTTCTTGATTGGATCCAAGAAAGAATTCTGTTCAAATCTAGATTTGAGAGCCAATAAATTGATTGGGGTTATTTGTAGGAGCCCAGGTGAGAGGAGTGATTCAGACCCAGCTTCATCACTCTAAAGTCCTATCCATGAATAGACACAGCTACATTACTGAAGTCCAACCCTGGCCAATATTCTACCCTACTTGTACTCTAGCATCCCCAAGAACACTTGTGGCTGGTACTTGCTTATGTGCAGTTGGCTGGGCAGGAGCAAGTAAGACTTGAAACTCAGGTTTTGATGGCTCCTTTCCTTCTATAAGGGAACTGTAGTTGGGCTGATCTTGTGAGACTCTTGGGCATAATCACAGTAGCTCTGATTTCAAGGTGATGGTCGTATCATATCTTCTTGACTTGTGCCCTAATACCTCATAGAGATTACTCCTATTTCTCTGATGGCTATTTATACCCACACTGGGAATTTTAACACTTAGCAATTTGATTCAAGGTGGTATTATCCAAGGTGTCTGTTTGTCTGCCCCTCTCTCTCTCTCTCTCTCTCTCTCTCTCTCTCTCTCTCTTGTTTTGTCTTTCTCCCCATATCCCTTTCCTGTGCAGTGGCGTATTTCACTCTTAATCCTTCAATAGGCACAGGTTCTCTTTACACATTTAATCCAGTTCTCTGGCTGGGGGTGGTATCTTAATGATACAGATATTGTATTGTTATAAGGCATTGGGTTTGATCCTTTGCATTGAAAAGAATAATTCTGCTTGGTGGTAGATGCCTTTAATCCCAACATTCAGGAGGCAGAGGCAGGCAGATCTCTGTGACTTTCCAGGCCAGCCTGATCTACAAAGCAAGTTCTAGGATAACCAGGACTGTTTTACGGAGAAACCCTGTCTGCAAAACAAACAAAACAAAAGAATTCCATCTTTTCATCTTTCTTCTCTGAGATTCAGACAGTTCCAACTCTTTATCTGGAAAATTTCCTTGGGTATCTCAAACTCAATATAATTGAACTTAAGAGTTGCAGTTTTTCTATCTAAACACGGTAAATTTTTTCCCTTAAATTTTGGCTCTTAGTCACTGAACCAAACTTAACCCACCTTACTACATATAAGAAACCTTGTCTAAGAATTGGAATGCCAAGAACCTTCTCTATCACTTCTGTTGCCCATTTCAAGCACTTCCCTATTTACGGGGCTGGTAAGCTAGGCACTGCTGAACAGAGACCTAGAGAAAAGTATGATGTTCACCTAATGTCTAAGCCACTTCTGAAGAAATCCCTCCTCTGCCTTGCTGTGAGGGCCAGAATGAGCACTGTAGCTGCAGGAGAGAAAGGTGTTTATCCCATTTAGGTGAGGAATAGTGCAGTTGGATGTCATCACCAGTATTTTTTATATGTTTAAACCTCATTTTTCAAGCTGTGGTTGAACAGCAGACACTGGCCTTTCCTCTGACTGTCATTACCCAGCTAAGAACACACACAAGTAAGGGAAGATGCAGCATCTCTGTGTAATAATGGGAGCCCCCCCCCCCCACCATTTCCACACATCTCCTACCAATGAGGCCCGGGGAGACTGTGAAAGTGGGAGAAGCATTTTTTGTGCTCCTAAATTCTCCTGTTTACTTCAGAGCATGGGTTTCTCTCCAGCATCACTCATCTCAATAATATATAGTTTCAAAGACACAATTTCATGCAGATGCAAGAGAAACAGGACAACAAATTCCAAGCTCCTCTTGCTATCAGTCTTTTGATTAAAGTGCCCTTTGCAGAGAGCAAACATGACACTTCTCTCAGCCCCTTCACGGACTTACTGCACAACTAGATTGCTGCATTTTTATTACAGGGCCATGCCTGCCCTTGTTTAAAATTGTTTTGACCTTTAGATGAGCACATATTTAAAAAAAAAGAACACAACTCCCATCTTCCTCTAGAATTAGCAAGCTGTAATCAAAACCGGAAGGCAAGTTTGTCATATTTGATTGGCACCTGCCAGAGTCACAGCAAATACTTGTTGACAACTTCATGTTGATCTTGGTAAGAGCTGCAATGTGACCCTGTATGTGAACTCCAGCCCTAGGAAAATGACTCCTTCCCTGTCAGAGTTTGGTGGCAGCTTCTCCAGCCAAGGCTGCCTTGTTATTTTACATAGACTCCCAGTCTCAGGAATGACATTCAGGTCGGAGAAGAAGCTGTCAGAAATCCTCCTATGTATCAATTTGCCACTTTGCAAGTTGAAAGCACCTAGAAATTACCTTGCTCAGAAATGTCCACTCATTGTATTAGGGTGAACTGTTAAGGAATGTGAAATTGCTGCTTCCCAGCTTGTTGAGGCCAAGAGAAAAGGGCTCTTCTACAGCAATTCTGGATAGTGATAAACTGATAGACATGGTCTACAGCAACAACAAAACAAAACAAACAGTAATGGAGCCAGCTCCAGAGGGAGTGCCCCTTCTGAATGCAATCGGCAGGATGTTAACTAATGTCTTGACTGAGCTCTGTGAGAAGGAAGTTGGCAAGAACAATATTGAATATGATGCTGAAACAGTCCCAGAGCTTCTACTTAGAAAGAATTTACTTGGTAATATGGCCTGTCACCATCAGATGTAAAAGAAAACCATCTCATGCTATATATTCTCAAAAAGATTTAATATATACTACCTAATTCTGTCTAGAATGAGATCAGAATAATTTTAAAATACTCTAAAGCTATCTTTCCCCTCTTTTCTATAAGAAACAAAGAGAGATTAGCAAGCGGGTAATAATAACCAGCCAACTTAAACACATTAAACTTGAGTGAATTACTCTCTAAATCTACAAAAGTGTCTGTTAAGAATGCAGGGATAAATTTGAGTTTTTAAGAGAGAGGAAAATAAACCCATAAAGATTACTATAAAACTGGATAAACAAGTAGTAATTTCCTTTCAAGGAACACAAAAACACAAAAGGAACTCATACAATCACCAAATGATCAGCAAGGACGATCGGCCATGGTAAGACTAAGTCAACACGTCTGTGAACTGTAGAAGAAGAAAATTCACTTGACATTTTCCTTGCCTTGAAGATATTTTCCTTTTTCCTCATCAATAGCTGTCAAACCTTTTTGAACACTGAGCTCTGCTTTGTTTCAAATATTTTCCCATACAATCCTTCAGAAACAAATTGGGAAACACACACCATTCATGGTGTTGTTGAAAATATGCTACCCTCAAATGTGACACCTTGGCATACCAGGAAACAATGGAAACAGCCTCCGGAACTGTCGAGAATTCATTTTGCTACTTTGCTACTGAGGGAGCTCATCAAATCTGTTTGAACATTCCCAGAACATGGAAGCCCTACTTCTAACCAGAGGGAGGGGGTGTCCTAACCTCTGAAGACATGAACCCAAACACCTTGCTAAGTTGCTCAGTTAGCTATCTTTGCTAATCTGCTCCCTTCATTATGAGATCAAGCATAAGGTAGACATACTTCCCCCATCTCCTTGGACCTTAGTTTCTAAAAAGTATCATTCCATAGATAATTTGCATTGAATAATTTGTTGATTCTTAGAAAATTTATAGGATTTTTAGCATTGTACCATGCCATATTCCTTGTGATTCATTGGGGCTGGAGGAAGGAAGGGGATGTGATATAATTCTACTTCAATAAAAAAATACATTAAAAATAAAATTCAAAAGAGAAAAAATGGACGCAGTTTACTTGAGAAATACAAATCACAAACAAATAAAATATCATTATACCTTTATCTTCATTCCTTGCTGGTAGAAATGTAAGTTGACCAATCCCTACAAAACTGTCAGTTTTATGTAGGACAGCCTATCATAGGTAATCTCTAAAATCCAATATCCCCCTCAAGGGTATATAGCCAAGAGAATCCATGTCTATACTCACAGTAAGGTGTGTACAAGAATTTATTTTATCAGCTTTCTTAATATTATTAAATTGTAAATACTTTTAATTTATTGTACAAAGGTAAGACACACTCATAAAAGGGAATTTGAATGAATAAGGAAGAGAAATAATTCACGTATCAGTGAAGCTCAGGACTTTTTGTGAATGGATTGAGAAAAAGGACCGAGGACAGAGGTTCTACATGATTCAACACAGGTCTCTTTAAGAAGAAAGAACAAAAGTCCACAAAGACAAGATGTCACAGCAGTGGTGCCCTACTGGGCTATTAATTGAAAGGTGGATAGCATACTTTTGGTATGCAGGATATGGTTTATAACTTGATGGAGATAATTGGCACATATGTACTCATGCATAATTTATTGGGTTCTATTTATTTATTAATTTTTTGAGAAAGATTTCTCTATATAACAGTCCTGGTTGTCCTAGAACTTGTTTTGTAGACCAGACTGGCTAAAGTACACAGATATCTGTCTGTTTCTGCCTCCCAAGTACCGGGCTTAAAGACATGCACCACTATGCCCAGATCAACTGGCTTTTCTTCTTTGGAGGGAGTAAAAGGGAGGTGATGTGACAGAGGAGGTGGGGAAACTGCGGTCAGGATGTAAAATAAATAAATAGATTTAATTAATTAAAAAGATTAATGTTTTATATGCTATATAGACATCACCATATCTTGTGTGTTAATGCATCTGAATGCTTATATAGGGATGGATATTTAGACACACACATCACTCACAATCTAATTGAATTAAAAACAAAATGTAAAGAAAAGACCCTGGCACAAAAATTTGAGGTTAGAATGATTTCAAAGAAACTAAAACGATCATTTCTCCCTGTAAGAAAGTTTAGGGAATGATTCAGATGCCACAACTTTTTATGGCATCAAATCTTTAAGTCATAATATGTATTGGATTATTTCACAATAATTATAAAATCTGTACCATTAAATCTGGAGGTCAAATAATTTAAAAAATTAAGAATATAATTCACTGATTCTTTAGAAATTAGCAGGATTTTGAGCATCTCTACCATCTCCAATTCCTTCTGGTCCATTTGTAGCCATTTTCTGCTTATTGTGCTCTCAACCAAGGAACTATTGATCTGCTTCCTGACCCTACAAATTTATCTCTTTCAGACATTTCATGTACATGATCATATATAAAACCTTATGTGTCTGGCATTTTTTGACTTAGCACAATGCTTTTTGTTGTTTTTAGTTCATCTTAAATAATGTAGTTCTACTTTCTTAATGAGTAGTATTTCATTGTATCATTCTACTATATGAACATATATATTGGAGTCTGTTCATTCAATCATTGATATTCATTTTTTTACTGTGTTTAGCTGTGATTCTTGTTTTTCAAAACAAAACAAGAGAAAAGAAAACACACTTGTTAGAGAGTCTATTCTTTAAAAATATATATGCACATAAATAAGTGTGTATATATTTCTATGTAAAGTATATGCATGTGCAACCCACATGTACTTATTGCTTTCAGAGGTCAGAAGGGGCCATCACATCAGCTCCTCTGGAACTATATTCACAAGAAGTTATGAGCTGCCATGTGGATGTTGGGAATCAACTATGGCTCTTCTGAAAGAATAAGTGCTCTAATCAACAGAGTCATTTCTCCAATCTCAATAGTCTTTTATTTAAGTAAAAAAAAAAAAAACAAAACCTGCACATTACCCCAACCAAGAGAAAAATGGAAAAAAAAAAAAAAACATTGAGAAGAACAAGAGAAAAGAAAAAACATGTTGAATTTTCTGTGCTAAATTCCCAATTGAAAAAGACACACAGGAAATAACTGGGCAGTATTATTACCTTACTTGGAAATAGTACCTATGAATATATCACAGTGAGAAAATTCACTGTTGGAAATAGGAAAGGTGAAGTCTGGGACTCCCCAGAACTTGCTCACTCCAGAACCTTGGTTTGCAACCCTGTAATGTAATTAACCTTTATCAGGCGATGAAAGGAGACAGAGACAGAGACCCACATTGGAGCACCGGACAGAAATCTCAAGGTCCAAATCAGGAGCAGAAGGAGATAGAGCACGAGCAAGGAACTCAGGACCGCAAGGGGTACACCCACACACTGAGACAATGGGGATGTTATATCGGGAACCCACCAAGGCCAGCTGGCCTGGGTCTGAAAAAACCTGGGATAAAACCGGAATCGCCTAACAATGAGGACTACTGAGAACTCAAGAACAATGGCAATGGGTTTCTGATCCTACTGCACGTACTGGCTTTGTGGGAGCCTAGGCAGTTTGGATGTTCACCTTACTAGACCTGGATGGAGGTGGGTGGTCCTTGGACTTCCCACAGGGCAGGGAACCCTGATTGCTCTTTGGGCTGATGAGGGAGGGGGACTTGACTGGGGGAGGGGAGGGAAATGGGAGGAGGTGGCGGGGAAGAGACAGAAATGTTAATAAATAAATAAACGGAAAAAAAAATGGCAACCCTGAAACATCTCTCCAGCAGTGCTGAGATCCTATTAAATTCTTTTTTCAGTCTCAACTTTTCTTTTTATTTTTTAAATTATTTTAATGACTTGCTTTCCTTTTAAAGATTGAAAGTAATAAATGCTTAGACACATTGAAATCAATGACAAAACAAAGTTTGGTTGCTATGTGACAATAAAAATTAAAGGCAATACCACAATTTATAGCTATGAAAAATAAGTCCTTGTTGGGTATTTCAAAAGGTCCTGGGTTTTACCCAAGAGAAAGACTAATTTAATGAGTTATTTATAAAACTTTCTTTTCAAATGTTACTGTCTCTTACAGCTATGAAGTAAATGGGTTCACGCAAACTTTTCAACTGTGACCTTTGATGGTATAAAGTTAGCATGTGGTGGAATAGTTACCTTAGTTTCAAAGACTGGTGAGTAGAAATGGAAAAATGACAATGAAAAATAATGACAAGGGAGAGTGGGTCAGAGAGACCAATGAAGATGTGGAGAGGAGGGGGTGCAGAGGCCAGAGCAGAGCAGCGCTTCCAGCAGACTTGGGCGTTCTCAGTGTGGATGAGTCACTTTCGATGATGTCAGACATAGTACTTCTACAGGTGTCACTTGAAAGTCCCCAAAGGGTAATCAAGTGCTGATCATGAAAATCACAAAGTTGCTTGTGATGTTAAAATACTTGGGGGAAAGGCCTAGGAGACCCATGGTATCTAAGAATGAGGAAGTTCCAATAGGGATAAAGTCATGGCTTACTGTTTAAAAAACATGGGACACAGTGCGGACAGATTTCTCAATTTCTCCACACTATCTATGATAATCAAAGAGTATGTGGTTTAGATGATATAGAATTAGATTTTTTCTTCAGTTCATACTCTTTTCCCGTTGGGGATCTGGATGGTTTTTTAAATCATTTCACTTATTGTAAATGAGAAGCTTAAAAGACACAGGAAAACAAAAACCAAATCTACAAAAACAAACACCACTGAGGCATTTTCTCTGATCCAAGCAGGCAACCAGAATCACAGGCAGCCCCTGGAACTTGGAACATAATGAACCCAGGCAGCTGTGTAGCTAGGCAGCCACTGGGCTGTGAAGGTTTTGTGGAATAAATCTCTGAACAACTCTGTCAAGGTTCACATAATCTCAAGGAGAGCAAAGCTGCTGGAGAAGCCTGAGTGTCTTACAGAACAACACCATAGAAATCAACCAATGAGTGAAGTTAAATAAATGACAGAGACCATTGTTTTTGATTAGTTTCCATTGGAGCTGTAACGGGAGAGTCCCCAAATTCAAAATGGAGTCACTGGTCACCAAACCATAACTAAGCTGTTATCTGACCTTGTGAAGACTGGGAGCTAGCCAGATTTTCCCAGAAGGCCCCAAGCATGACCATGAAGTCACCTTTGCTTTAATCCTTAGATGCTTTAATCTTTCCAAGAAGTAACCTGAACTAATCTGATATTATTTTTGTAGCTCTGTCTCCCTGTCACTGCCTTACATGGAAAGTGACTCCAAAATGACCCACCCATTTCTATCCTTTATTTTTATCCTTTTTCAGTTCTTTTTTATCTATAAAACTTACTTCTTCCTCTGCTCAGCTTTTTTTATTGAAGAAAGTGAACTGTCTAATTCTATAATCAAAAAATAAAGCCAATTGGGATTTTCAAATAGTTGTAATTCCTTTGTCAGAAGACAGGATGAACAAATAAGCAGAAAGGAGTGGGGACGAGTGATAGAGAAACATCTGACGCACCAGCTGTGGGTTTGCTGACAAACTGTCATGGCTTTGGTGGAGAGCAGTGGCCTTGGTGTGGGCAACAGAGGAGCAGGAAGTAAAAGGACAAGAGTAGATGGACTACTGTCATTGATAGGTACCAGAACACTGGTTTCTACTCGTAGACAAAGGCCACAAACCTCTTGTATATCTGACTCTGTTGGGAAACCTGCTCCACAGATGAACAGTTCTCCATTTATCAGCTGTGTGACTTTGGCATTTAACCTTTACCTCAGTCTTTACATCTTCTTAGTGAGCTTGGTAACCATGCTTAGCTCATCAGATTAGTATGAAATATTTCTTATGCTGTCCCTGAGACTAGCAACACACTTAGCACTAGCTAGATATTAATACACATTCATTGGATGCTCTTAAGATATCAAGGTCAGCGTGATCCATTTAAATGAGTGAACATGAGACACAAAATACTTTGGTCTAAACTATAAGCTGATGAAATCAGACCCATGCTCTCCACCATTCTGCAAACAGACGCCTGAAGAGCAAAAGCATGGCTGTGGTCCTGATTTTGGAAGATGCATGTGTCTTCTGCGTCAGCGGGCTGCTTGATGGTGAAGTTTGTTTCTCATTTCCCCCCTTATTTTGAAATGTCCACTTTCTTATAAGCTTAAATGAATACCCCTTACATTTTTACTTTTTTTCCTTGTCTGTAATGTGCTAATGTTTCCCCCTCCCCAAGCCACAGGCTTGATATGTTTCCTTTACATGATTTTTTAAAAATTGGTATTTTTCAGTTATGGTACAAAGAAATGTGCTTGTGATGTTTCTAGACATATGAATTATTATATTGTTATTTAACCCCTCCTCACTGTTTCCATGTTTCTTCTGGAAACCTTCCTCCCTACACAGTGCTCCTATCAACTATCATGACGTATAATTCCTTTGCCTGCTGCTGGCCTCACTACACAGTGCTCCTATCAACTATCATGACGTATAATTCCTTTGCCTGCTGCTGGCCTCACTCTACTTTTAAAGTCTCGTCCTCACATTCCTTTTTTTTGTCAGATTTTCAGATCTTTTTCTATGAAACTTCCTCTGCAAATCCAATCTGAAAGAAAGACTTTAGGTTCTAACTGTGTGCATTCTAATGGACTTGTTTTCATCTTGAAAATGGCACGCTGAGGCAGCAACAATGTGAGAATGTTGCATGTCACCCGCTCAGGGAATGGCTCCAGGAGCACTGAGGAAGAAAATGCTGTCAAAAGGTTTTATTCCTTTCTGCAAATGCTGAGTGTGGAGAGAACTACTAAAGTGGCTGCATTAAAATGGAAATATGCTTCCTAGAATCGCAGTTAGTTTCAAAAAGTTTAGTTCAGTAAGTGGGTGGTGCCTTTGGAAATCACTTACATTTATTTATGTGTTTGTGTGTGACATGCTGTATGTGTGGTCTTTTTTGCATACACCAAGACCGTATGCAGATATCAGAGGACCACTGAGAGGGACTTAGCCTCTTCCATATGTCTGAGAGATTGAACTCAGGCTGTTGGGCTTGGCATCAAGTGTTCATCCTAAATCTGGTTTGCTGTGTAGCTTATCCTTCAAGATTTGGTTAATGCCCATTGCCAAATATATTGGTTGAATTCTCAAGTAAATAAGCAGCCTGGACACTTATCTATGATGGCATTTTGTGCTATTCATGCACAGATTTTCTGTCTTCTGTGCTCTGGAGCTTTTCTAATTGTAGGATGGATTTTCCTTATTCTTGTCTCCTCTTTGACACACAACAATTAGGTTTCTGTGGAGTGAGTGGTGACTCAGTGACTATCA
Source organism: Microtus ochrogaster (assembly GCF_000317375.1). Lineage (NCBI taxonomy): Eukaryota > Metazoa > Chordata > Mammalia > Rodentia > Cricetidae > Microtus > Microtus ochrogaster. The sequence continues at coordinate 664,665 of NC_022036.1, forward strand.
TAGTTTGTAAAAGGCACCAGGGAATCACAAGGTGCCTGGTGGCTCCTTCTGTGACAATAAACCATCTGTATTTTAGAATTAAAGTTTCATACAGTCCAGGACTTTTAATATTAGGTGAGATCCTTATCTCAAGCAGAATTATGACTCACCTGGATAAAATTACCCATGGGGATGCCACCTGAACTAATATTAGAGAAGAGGCTAAAGGACTAGACAAAGTCTATGATGGGTCTCCTCTGCTTTAGAGAAATATTCAAGAAGGAAAACGTGGGTCTTCTATATTTAGTTCCATAAGCACCACTGTACTAATATATCTTGTGAGATCAATTTTGGACAAATGAGATAGGATTGATGGTTTAAACTTTATCACATAGATACCCATTATGGAGAAATGTTATTAAGTATCATGATAAAGACATCTTATCAAGATATTAGTCGACTTAGCATGGTAGGGCACACTTTTAGTCCCAGCCCTGAAGAAGCAGAGGCAGGTTGATCTCTGTGAGTTTGAGCTAGCCTGATCTACATAGTGAGTTGCAGACTAGCCAGGAGACCTTGTCTCCAAAGGGAGTGGGAGTAGGGATATTACTATAGCCATATGTTAATTAAACTGGCATTGGGGGAAATTATTCTCATAACCTATTACCCTCTGTTACTGAACTGACAATCAGGGTGTCTACATGGGACTGACCTAGACACTCTGCATATATGTTACAGTTGCATAGTTTGCTGTTCCTGTGGGTCTCCTAACAATGGGAGCAGGGCCTGTCTCCAACTCTTTTACTGGCTTTTGGGATCCTACTTCTCATACTAGATTGTCTTGTCTTGCCTTAATACATGGGGTGGTGCTTAGTCTTACAGCAAGGTGGTATGCCATATTTTGTTGATATCTATGGGAGACCTGTCTTTTCCCGAACAGAAACAGAGGAGGAGTAGATGGGGGGCGGTGATTTGGTACAGAGGAGGTGATTTGGGAGGAGAGGAGGGAGGGAAAACTGCAGTCAGGATGTAAAATAAATTTAAAAAAGAAAACAAGCCAACTGACAAAACAACAAACTACCCCCCTCGTTTATCAAATATCTCCTAAAAACCCTTCTTAAAGATCTTCTTTGCTTGCATTGTTGGCTATACTCTACAGAAACCATAAATGTGTGTGCTTGCCTTCTCTTAATCTGTCAACACATCGTTAATTTGCTATTAGCCTACCTGTTTTACAAAGCTGATGTTGTAGCACAGCATGCTTTTTCTTCTCCTTAGTGATCCTATGAGACCACAAATTGCTATGTAAGATAACAAGTGGCTAGGACTTGGCAGATATAATATTTCTGTTTTTTTCCCTGTTTCCATCGAGGTGCTGTCAATCCCTAACAGCATTATAAACAGATGGCTAATTGCTACAGAGCTACATATTGTTAGTGCAGAAACTTGCCTATTTCTTGGTGACATATGGTTTAAAAAATAATCATAGGGTGCTTGTAAGGATATGTCAACCAAAGATTAGCTCATAACAAACGGGAGGACACTCTGAATTGCTTGTGTATCTATGTTAAATATTGTTGAAAGATGGAAATTTGATTTCCTGAAAGGTAAGGTTAAGATAGGAATCTGTGCATGCATTCTCAATGGCTGCTGTAACAAATGATCATAAAATGCGTGACATAAAAGAATACAACAATAGAAATGTATTCTCTCATAGATCTTGAGCCTAGAAACCCAAGGTCAATCTCTCTCTCTCTCTCTCTCTCTCTCTCTCTCTTGGGGTAAATATTCCATTTTGTATTCTTTGGTGCTTGTTTGTTCTGTCGTATGTTTGTCACATGGCTTTCTCCTGGGTATGGAATTCCCCTCCTCTAATGAACATATAACTCATTGGGTTGTGCCTACCTTGGTAGGACCCCCTGATCACTTAATTAAATCTATAATTTCTAAATAAGGTCTCATTTGTAGATTCTAATAGTTATAAATTCAATATATATTTTGGGGGTTGGGTGAAAGCTACAATTCAACCTACACATCATCTTGTTAAAACTATTTCAGTAATATTCAATTTTCTTGTCAGCGGAGCTGTTCCACTCTAAGCAAACACAGGGATCCCCTTGTGTTCATGCTGAAAGTATATTTGTTTCAGTTAATGCTCACTCTGAGTCCTTGAACATAACACCTAATCCATGTCAACATACTTGTGTCCAAAACAGGTGTGTAGTTGCCTTTTAAAAATAATACGCTGTATAGCCAGTACTGGAAAGCCTTGGTATATAGGCTGTGAAGAAAATCAGCATGCTGTGTCCTTGCTATGATTTACTCTTCTTAAACAGAAGTGGTGCGCATGATAAGCAGATGCAAATCACTGTTGCTGGGGTGTGATTTACATTAGTAATGCAGCTTCATATCAAAGATGTGCTGATCTCTGTCTGCTGCTCTGTCTAGGTTTACTCTGGCGGTTTTATTTTTGTCGTATGAGAGCGCTATTTCTGAACTTTGCCTTCTAAATGGTAAATGATTTTGCTTCTTAGAGACAAACACTCTGTGCTTTTAGGACACTGGCTTTCAACAAGCATCCACTGAAACAAGAAATTACCCTCTCAGTGCCAAGTTCTTGGTTGTTTATTGTCTTGCAAATTTGTATGCAATTTTACAAAATGAACTCTACCCGGTTTAGTTTTAATAGCTGCCTGGTTCAGTTTGATAATAATTTCTGAGGTTTCATAGTCGTGCTCACACTAGACAAACACGGTGAAGGATCTTAATATTAGGTGCATACATTTGGAACATTTTGCCAACAAATAAAAAAGTAACATTTAGGTAGTCAAAAATTAAAGATGGAATTTGGAAGGCGATAACCCAAAACCATTAACAAAGATATTATGTAGTGACAGTTGTCATAATTCTAAGTGTTAGAAATGTAATTTCTCACATATCATGTCAAAAGTACTAAGAATATCTTTCTTCATATTCATATAATTTTGAATTTTACACTTAAAGGAAATTACCCAAGATGTAGCATACTAAAACATACTAAGCCATTCAGAAACAGTTCCCCCAAGCATTCAAACACCTTAGGCTATGGGGGACATTTCCCATTCAAATCTCCACATTGTCTTCAATCTCACTTAATTTTATTGTGAAGGATTTTCTCAGGAAGCCTCTAATAACCCTTTTATTATTTCCCCTGTTAAACATGTTTTTTTTTCTCAAGCTTGATATAAACTCAAACCTGGAAATTTTAAATGAAGCTCTGTATTTTCCAATAAAACTGACATGTTTTCAAGAACAAACCAACCAACTAACAAACAAAAAACCCACAATTTTCCATGATTTTATAACTACCAGAATTTTATTTGTAGTTGAATTTTTTTAAAAAAAAAAAACAGTAACACTTCCCATTGACTATCACTTAGGGATAAATTAAACTCCAAACTTCCCATACAGCTTGGTTTCTATTAAGAAAAACACATTTGGAAAAAACTATTTGTGACAAAATCAAGACATTTCTATCACTACCATGAAAACTTTGGCTATATTTGTGAAAACCACTATGTAAAACCTGCAGGTATCATCCCAGCTGCAACCACTGGCACATAGACAGTACATTTGCAATGTTAGGGGACAGTGCTTCAGCTACTTGCCCACCTGCTTTCATTTTTTAATCATTTTCTGAAATTTTTCAGGAGAAGGATGAGCATGTAATTAGAAAAACAGCAAAAACTTTATAACACATAAAGCTTTCCTGTTTGACTGAACTATTTTCTGTCTCCCACAATAACTATGATGCTCATGTGGACAGCCTAGTCTGAGCTCTGAGCTTCGCTTTCTGTTAAAGACTACAAAAAGCTTCCCATGTACATTCAGAGTCCATAGCAGGGATGGACAGGGAGCTGTGGATTGACTGTGAGAGCAGCAAGGAGGACCAGATAAAGAGCTGAGCAATACACAGCTAAACCTCGATTTAGCATAGAGAATGCCTTATCCCAGTGGTCCAGGTACCTTCTCAAACCCCACACTTACCAAACAGCATCCTGAGTTTTTGCAGACAAAGCCATCATTTGGGTCCGGGAGCTTATCCAGGAAACTAAGACTGGAGAAGCATTGCATATCGAATGCTGGGGGGCTGTTGAGTCCACATGGGAGGGGAAAGACCTCTAGAGAAGAGGAATTCTAATATGGAAGTGGGTGGGACTATGCTAGCATGATATAAATATAACTTTAATAAATATCATAAATAAAATATATAATTTAATAATATAATAAGTAAAATACTTTTGAAGGACTGGGCACTGGTAGGTATTTGGTTTCTATACTGTTTGTTGCACGGGGTTAAAGGATGAACACAAAAAATTCCAGTTGAGATAGCATAGGAAAATGGATGGTTAAGGGGGATTTTTATACATCCATTTTTAGGGTTAATATTAATCAAACCTAGAGGAATAAAAGCTTTCCCAAAGGCCAGGTTTGGAGGGAAACCATAATGCTAAGATGACACTCGGCTTTAAAAGCCTATGTTTTAGAAGGAGCAGCCACCTGGCGGCATAAGTAGCCTCTTGCTGGGCAATTTCTTCCTCTTAAGTTCTCAACCAGAAGTCATGCAGGGACTCCTACTGGTCTAGGCCAGTCAGTCTCCTGTAAAGCTGAAACCCTAAAGGTTTCTCCTCATCTGCAAAGTTCATTTTTCTTTTCCCTTGACAGTTAGCTCCCACCAAACTCTTACATGCCAAGTAGACGGTGAGTCTAGATCGTTTTCCAATGGAGTGTGTCTAATAGAAATATGATAAGAGCCACATTTACAATTTAAAAAGTCTGCTAGTCACATTAAATAGGCAACAAGAAGGAGATGGATTCAAAAATTTCAAGTTGAATATTTTATTCAGCACCATATATAAATAGTTTATTTCAGCCTATAAACAGTTCTTAATGAACTATTTTACCTTCCTGTATTTTTCCCTGTTTTGTTTTAAGTCTTTAAGCTCTTGTATATTTTATAATTATATCATATCTCATTTTGGTACATTCATTTTAATGGAAAATAATTAGGGTAACACTAGATACTATATAATTTATGGCTAAGTAGACTTTTCTACCCAAATTGCTTCAATTAGACTTAAAAGTTTACAATAAGTAATTTGAGTATTTATTTTAAAGTTTTAATTTGAATCCCTTTAAATATGATACAAAATAAAAATTCCGTTTCTCTGTTAGAGTCGATACATTCAGAGTGCCAGCAGTCAGGTGTAGCTGACAGCAACTGTGTGGTCCCTTGTGACATGGTGGGAAGGGTGTATTTTTTAGGTGTTGTGGAGATGCATTGGTGTTCTAATTTCATTTTGTTGTCTATAGACTCTTGAAAATAGGGCACAAAGGGCTTCCACTCCTAGAGGATAACAGCTATGCTGATGTTTTGATTTCTAGCTGACCTTGTTTTTTTTTTCTTGGTTGGTTCAGGACTCTGAGTACAGAGGAACATGATGGATGATCAACCTCCAACTCCTCATGAACTTAAAAAAATGTAGTATTTCTTAGATCTCAAGAAACTTATACTCTGAAAATAAGACATCCCTTCTTTCTCTATATTCCCCTTACCAACAGCAACAAGAACCACATTTTTGTATTATGACTCTTAAATATAAGAATTATCTGATCAAATGTCCACATTGATCTGGAGGTAAGCATGTAAGCTATCAGCATGCAAACATCCTGCACAGTGTACGCAATTAATCTAAACTGTTTTTGATTTTCTATTTATGCCAGGTTTGAATTGTGCTCTCTGAATTTCAAATGCCTCTTTTTAAAAACAGGGAGATATTTTTTCCAAGACAATTTTAGGTTTTCTTTAGGTAGCTTCTGGAGTCTTATAATCTTACAGCTCTAAGTCAAACTGTGTAACTCTGTGGCTTTTAAACACAAACACTTGGAAAGTATCATGTCAAAATATGTAAGCTACAGCACTTTGAATCTTTGGGTGCAGTTTGTGTTGCAATTGTGAGATTCACAAAAGCCTCAGCTCGTCATACAAAAGGAAAAATAAACATTCATGGAAATAAGAGTATTTATGACCCTCCAGCACAAACCCATAGCTTCTGTAACCCATTAACTTTGAAGGCCATGTTTCACGCAGGAAATAATCATAATTGATTCCAGCACACGAAACAGTTGTGCCATGCTGTATTCTATTGCACAAAGCACAAAGCAGCTCAGTTCATATCTTTTAAATAGGAATACATTGTACCATCAGGCTTCTAATTTGGATTTCATTGAATTGAAATCTGCAGAAGTTCAGAGAAAGACTGTATTGAAATGCGCTTGAGGTTCACTAAGAGAATAAACAGGAAGGGTTTTAAAAGCAATGGTTAATCCACTCAAGAAAACAAGCCATTGTTAAGGATGGAGAGCACATCAGGTTCTGTTAATGAACAAACAAAATGCCTATATGCTGTAAAGAAAGCCCTGTAGGGCATTTTAGTAGTGGAAGTTTCAGCCAGAGTTTGGAATTGAGCCTAGAATTGAATGCAATCAAGTTGTACTTCTTTTAAAATAGTACATCAGTGATTCCTAATTCAGGCCTGCCTCCTCTTCAATTAATCTTCACTAGTGAGTTATGATTGGGCATAATGGGAAGTGACAGTGTTACTTTCATACTACAGAAACTAAGTGACATTAGTAGACAATGAATGGAAGGCTTGGGCGGGGTATGGCAGCCTTACTGCCATCTGTGACTCAGAAAGGCACTTTAATGTCAAGTCTTTTCTTCCTGGAGAATTTAAATGCGATACATAAAGCAAAAAGCTTGCTCCGTCTGCAAGCCAACTTTTCCTTTCCCTTTTTCAGTTCTACTTGAGTTTGAGTTAGGGAAGTGAAAGCAGGCAAAGGAAGAAACATAAAAGTTGAGAGAGACGACAACATACACCTGTCGTTTTGTAAATGAAGACTCAAATGTCTAGATTCAATTAAAAAAATCACCCGTACCCAGAACAGGAAAATCTCAGATAGGACGAAAAAGGAAGATCAATAGATGCCAACTCTGAGAGGACAAATGCTAGAATTATCTGGCAGAGATTTTGAAGTAGTCATTCAAAAAGATTCCAATGGCAATAACTGACATTTCTTAAATAAATAAATAAAAATAGAAAGTGTCAGGCTGAAAATAGGACCTGGAGAACATCTTTTATACAGTCAACTCAATCTTAATATCTAGGAACTAAGGCTTTGATTTTAGTACGGGTAGTTTGGGATGTATCTGAAATCTTGTTTATCAACACCAAGTTAGATAAGGATGTATGTTCTGAATTTTGGTCTATTTGACCTCATTTTTAAATTAAGGAGGCATATCTGCATATCTTTTCAAAATCCCCTATTCTAAGTTTTAAATGATGCAAAAAACTTTCTTATCCACATGCCATCCATAATTTTGTTTTGAAAACTAGAAGACAGGATAGACAGGAACTCTTAAAATTTAAGACTTAAATGCTCACAATGAATGATGTATGGGGTTCTAGGAGACTTGGGATAAAATGTGGGAGCCTCTATTATTTCTAGCTAAGTAACTAGAAATTGGAGTATCCCTCCAAGTCCAGTGATAACCTGAAGACCATGATGTCATGCTCACATTACTTTATCCTGGTGCTTCAATGAGTCAAAGGATCGTAAAGTCAACATACATCATGGACTTTTCTCCAATTTTTTTGTTTTTAATCATCACCGAAGCAGGATAAGGATTTTTCCCACTTACCTCCATTAGTGGCTATTCTAGCACCCAGAATGTGCTAGATAGAGTCTTTGATGCTGTGGATAAACATTAAGGAAAAGGTCAAATTGTTCTCTGTATTATCCCTCAAAGAGGTTAAAGTTTGAAGTTTTTTTTTTTTTTAATGTCAAAAGGGTGTCTGAAAGTGGAAACACTGCTTTGTGCTAACTTTAACAGGATGGTTAATTTTGAATGACCATGAAGTATGTTACCTAGTAACTGCTCTGACTGTGAGCGAAAGCATTTTGCCAGTTGAAAGCCAAAAGTGTTACCCATTGTCTCTCCCAATTTTTTCATTCGGGTCCTTCGTACTTATGTGTATAATTATGTGTATAATTCAAGTCCAAAAATGTGCCTGTTGCTAAAATGGGTTCAAGGAGAAGCAATGAGCACCCCTTGATGATGTATGTGGCCTTCAAGACAGACAGGGAAGGCTGGACAGAGAGGTCCTGGGCTATTTACAGGTCTGAGGGGCCGGATAGATGCTCACTCAGGAGCTGTTTACTCCAAAGGCTCACGCAAGAGAATTGAGTTTCTTGGACATTTTTGTTGTACCATTATTTGGCCTGTGTGTTTTATCAAAACGAAGATTGTGATTCAGTCTAACTCCTCTGGCCTTACATCAATAGCACAGAATAGAATATTTACTTCATGACAAAACAGTCTTAGTAGGGGGCCTCCAGAAGCAGAATCATTTTTTTTTTTTTGAGGATCTAATCCAAAGCCTTGCACATGGTAGGAAACACTCTACTGTAGACTCATTCTGAGCCTTTATGACTACTTTTGAAGGACAGTTAAGGGGGGGCATAGGTCAACTGGGAAAGCCAAACAGCCCTCTGAAATACTTGCTTCTTCTGAGAAGGAACAGCTGGAAGGCACGGGATATTGGGTGGGTTTCTAACAGAGCCAAATAAAGGAACCAGTAGGATTCAGGGGCTCAATAGAATACTCAAGCTTCAGTCCTTTTAGCAGACTTCTGGCTTTAGGCTTTTCCCACCCATAGTATATAAAATTGTTAAGTTCTGTTTTTCCATGGCTTGGTCTTCAGTCTTTCCTGCTCCCCCACTTCTTTGTTTGTGCCAGGGAATGAATTCAGCCATGCCTAGTAGCAACCAGCATCCCTACTAAATCTTGATCTCTGATCAGCAAGAAAGGAAGAATGGTGGAAAAGAGATTCAGTTTTAAAAGTCTGCATTCACAAGTGTTGCTTCAAATATGATTAATTTGTTTTCCCCCTATAAACAATGATGGTGAGAAATGAAATTACTCAATCTGTTAGTATATGAACATTCATAATTGTGTTTATTGAAACACATGGTCATTTACTTGATGAAAATGTAATATTGGCTTTGAGATATTTTCATCTGTGCAGACTGTCGTAATGATATTACTGTATTATGCTAATGGTCACTTTACAAAAATGAAAGTTATAAAATGCTAACAAAATGTTGCTGCTTTATGCCATTTTTTTTTCCAGAAGAGTCTCAATGATATATTAAATCAATCATATTTACTACACTTCTAGGGGAAATTTTACTGAACAATTATCATCTTAATTTAATACACTTTTTAGAAGACTTTGCTAGAGCCTGGCATGGCTTCTGTGATGCGCAGTTTTTCACATGGACATAGTCAGGCTCTTTCAAATCTGTTTACACCACTTTTAAAATACAAACAAAATTCAAACTCCTACTGAACTCTAAAAGATGTAATTTTTATAATTTTTCCTTAGAGGAATTTTGTGTAGGAACCATGAGGTTTAAATTCCAGGGTTTTTTTTTTTTTTTTGTTAAGTTTTTCTCTGTTTCTGTAATTTGAAACTGTTTAGGAAAATATGCATTCAATTTTGCTTTCTTACTATTAATTAAGCTTAAAATCTCAGTGACTTTTAGAAGCCACACAAGTCAAATTTTCAGAAGAAAAATTACTTGAAGTAGAATAAATATAAACACAGAAGTTATTTTAAAATTACAGAAATTGTTATATTTCCTCCTTTTTATTGCTGAATATATGAACAGAATTTATTAAATTGACATACTATTATTACTAGTGTAGAATATGTAGAAATAAACATTCTCTTATTATTCTATGTGTTTCATAGTGTTTTTAAAGATTTATTTTTTTAATTGTGCGTGCACATGCTCACCAAGGTCAGAAGAGGTCTTCAGATCCCCTGGAGGAGGATTTACAAGTTTATGGGAGGTTGTTGATGTGGGATTCCCCTCTGTATGCTGTGAAGATCATTGGCTAATAAAGTAACAAATGGTGTCCAACCTGTGGACAACTGCATCCACAGAAAAACAAGAGAGCTTGGGAAGTAATTGGAGACACAAAATAACAGCGTTATGCATGGCTTCTTGGTAGCAGCAATTTCTCCGGTTTGCTTTCTTTGCTACAGGCAAGCACATCTCATTTAAGAGAGGCTTCCTTACTCAGCTTTAGCTGTGAAACTTTGTGACTCTTTTAAGTGGCCTTGCCACTGAAAACTTAAATGGTGTTTATGAATAGCCAACAGCATGCTTCTTGTTGGTGACAGGGACCTTGAAACGCTATAGAGTTTTGTCAATAAACATGGCTCTGTCTGGTACCTCCACCATGAGGCTGGACGCTCAGAGAGCTAAGGAATAGGCTGGATCCACCCATCAAAGCCACAGCTTTAATCCTAGCCACATCGCTTAGCAAATTAAAGACTAATGTGGTCAGAAAAAGAGATATACGGCAAAGATAGATACAAAGACAAAGAAACCTCTAAACAGTTTACAGTGTGTTTAAAAATATATATAGGCTTGGGAGAGAAAAGAAAAAGGATAAAGTCCTTAAAAATGAAAAAGAAAGAAAGAGAGTAGTTGGGTATGGTTGCATACCTTTAATCCCAACACTTGGGAGACAGAGGCAGACAGATCTCTCACAAAGTGAGTTCAAGGACAGCCAAAGATACACAGTCTCAAAAAGCTAAAAATTAAAAAATAAAAATAAAAGAAATCAAGTTTAAAGTCACTTAAAGATGGAAAATAGACAGAGTATGAATATTGTATGTTATTGTGTTTTTTTTTTGAATGGTTTGATAGCTGAGAAAGGAACAACAGCAGCTAAAAGACATTTTATTATAAATGCTGCTGGGTTTTGAAAATGTTCTGGGTTCAAAATTTAAGTCAAAAGGTATGTTACTTTGGAGGAGAGGTTTTGTTTTGGTTTCCACAGGAAATGAGAGGCTGTGGATTCATTCTGGATGAAGAAAAATAAGGCTTGATCAAGGAAAACTCCCTGAGAAATCTGTGATAGGAGTGGATGGCCCAGATGTCTGAGTTCTATGTCCAGAACAGCCTCAAGACTTCTGGCTGAGATGATCAAGCCTCATAGAATATTCCATCCAGGACTTGACCATAATTCTAAATTTTCTTTAGGTCATCATAAGATTAGCAGCACCCCTAATCAGCAGAAAGTAGTCTAGAAAACTATGCCCACTTTCCCCCAAAAAATGAATTATGGAATATGTTATAGATAATGGTCTGGATAAAAAGCTAAACAAAGGTTATTAGATTCAGAGTTCTTGAATGGGGAATGGGGGAGTGCTATGGGACAATGGTCTTTTATCCTGTCACTTGTAATATTTTTAATAAAATGCTGATTGGCCTGTAGCTAGGTAGAAAGTAGAGGCAGGGTGATAAGAACAAGAGAATTCTGGAAAGAGGAAAGGTCAGTCAGCAGTCATAGGAAGCCAGACACAGAGCAAGCAAGATGTGACTGCCTCACTGAAAGAGGTACCAAGCAAAGTGACTAACACAGACAAGAATTATGGTCTAATATAAGTTATAAGAATTAGTTAATAAGAAGCCTGAGCCAATAGGCCAACCAGTTTATAACTAATGTAGACCTCTGTGTGTTTCTTTTAGACTGAATGACTGCAGGACAGGCAGGACCGAAATCAGTCAACAGGTTGTAAGCTGCCCAATGTGGCTGATAGGATCTGAACTCAGGTCCTTGAATGAGTAGTATGAGCTTTTAACCACCGAGACTTCTCTCCAGCCCCATGCTTCGTACATCTGTAATAGTAATATTATAGCTGGTTACTGTATTAGTAATTTCTTTTTATCTTATTTTTCGTGGAACTTAGGGACAGTCTTCTCATTTTATTGCAAAGTTGCCAATTGCTATTTATACAGCCTTCACGAAATTAGATCACCCTGTTATCTACTTCTTTATTTATAAATTGAGATTAATCTTGTATCTCCCCCTCGTGATATAACAGAAACAAATTAAGCAGGTAAAATAATAAGTCCATGGATGACACATGTTATTTTGAAAAATAGCAATATACCAGTGATCAAATCTGATCAATATAAGCAATATGTGCTAATGTTCAATTCCTGAATTGCAATTTGGCTTATTATCTGAAACAATCTGTTTTGCTAAACGTGTATGGTATTAGTAATTACAAAACATTTTCCCGATTATTTTTATTGTTTGTATATTAATGTTTTGCCTGCATGTATGTAAGAATGCCATGTGTGTAGAGCTCATGGAGGAGCCTCTGGAACTCCAGTTCCAAAGGGCTATGAATGTGGTTGCCAGGAACCGAACTCAGGTCCTCTATAAGAGCAATAAGCTCTTATAGTTAGCTGCTGGGCTATTTCTCCAGTCCTTTTCTTAGTGATATTTTAAAGTTGATGATTTCTTAGAATAGATATTATTCTATGAATTAACAAGCTATATTGTCATAAAAGCTAAGTACTTAAAAACAATCTATCAATGCACAGTGATCCCAAATGCTATGTAATGTTATATATGAATAACTTTTATAGTCTTCAAAATTTCAAATGCATTGTCATGTTTGGTTTTCATCTGGGACTCACCCAAGCAGTCTTCCTGTGACAACCTGGATGCAGCAGTGGGATTCTCAACAGTCACTTCTATAACCTGTGTTGCGGAGGTGTAAAGACAAGGCTGGTGCATAATTTTGTGCAACTGGCTTTGTAGAACTTCTTAGAAAAAAAAAAGAGCCTAAAAAGCAATGCTTTCTCGAAGGCTTAATTGTCTTTCCTTCTGGCCTAGTGCCGGTTTCCAGTGTGCCTCCTTTTGAGTGACACCCTGCTCTCTCTCTTTCTCTCCACTCACTGCAGGTACTTAGGACATTTTTATAGTCAGTTCTTACCAAGAGAACTTGCTGAACACACTGACAAATTCCTGAACAAAACAGAAGCCCTGCCAAGTGCTAGTAATTAGTTCTCTCACTACTGTCAGAGATCCAATCTTTTAAAATACACACACACACACACACACACACACACACACACACACACACACACACACACACCTTATTCTGTTATTATTATACAGATTTGGAGACTAAAGCAAAGGAATGAAACTATTTTCTGGACAATCAGGCAACAAAATTGGCCTCTATTCTTCAATTTGCCTTTATGCCTTACTCCTCTGCCCATTGCTTGCCAGTTAGAGTGGGAGATGAGGAGCAGCTTATTAAGGGTTTCTGTTATATTGGTTACCTTTGTAACTAGATGAATATTTCTATACTGTTCAGTGAATGTGAAGCCTTAAGCAATGATATTTTTACTAATTTTTTATTTGTGATAACATGACTTCACCTATTTTATTCTTAAAAGGTGCAGGTAATTTGTTTAGGATTGCAGCTTCGGATAACTTCTCTCCCAGTTGTGTGGTGAATTTACAACAGGTTAATGGAGAGCATTTAGGATAGCACCATCTGACACTCAAGCCCAGAATCAAGAAATGATCCCAGACAAACCAGAGAGATTTAATAGCATGTCCCTCATATCTGCCTTTCCTTGACTTCCAGTCACCACAGATCTCCTGGATCCCTTCAACTGATCCCAATTTGTTCTGATCCCATCATTTCCAGTTGAGCCATGGTAACTTAAATACAGTCTGGCCCCTGCCCCTTTCATCTTTAAAAACCCCTCGAATTCCACCTGTATACTCTCAGAATCAAGTTCAAAGTGCCTGGCCGAGCGCACATCACCCTGTGGGTAAGACTCACGGTTTACTACCTCTCCATCATCTTCTGTGGCTTCTGATCATTCTCCACACAGAGTTGCAGCCACTGTTCAGATATTCCTAGTACACGCAAGCTTTTTGCTGGGCCCTTAAACAGTCACTCTCATGTAACAAAGAACGACTCAGGCTAAAATGTCAAGGTTCAGAAACTCTACGTGGGGCCAGCCTTGATGCTTCTCCTTCCCGTTAGTTCCCTATGATCACTAGGACTCAGTTCAAGAGATTGTGCTTTGGGGAATGTTCTTTATCCTTGCTTGGTCTCACCGGGGTTTGCCTCTGTTGGCCATCCTTAATGCACAGGTTCTGTGTTGTAGCTTTTTTTTCCCTCTCTAGGTTGATGGCTGCTCTGGAATATAACCTTTGTAATCTATTACAAGCATTAATTGATTACACAGACTCCTAGGGTGAACTGGCCTATCCATGAAGGTTAATGGCAAGGTGAAGTATAATGAGCTCAAGTCCATTTCAACTATGTCTACTTATTTATAAAATACCTTTGGGTCAGAGGAGAGTTTCCACTCATTTAAGAATTTACAGGAGAAAAATTAAGATGGCTAAAACAAATTAATTTTGGAGTTGAGGTTATATGCTGATTTTTTTCCCTACAGTTTAAATTGTGTATATTACAATTAAGCCTCAAGAGTGAACAGTGGACCACAGTTGCAGCCATGTCTAAATAATACAATCCCTTCACTTGCTACATAGCTGCAGTGCTAACGATGTACTGAGAGTCAGGCACCACAGCCCCTGTCCTGTGCCTACTACCAGGGCCTACAGAGTTAGGGGAAGGACAGCTAAGTCAGTACTGTGATAATGTGGAATTAGACACAGTGAGGCGTGTCTAATCTTCACTGTGAGGGAGTGGGGAGTGTTCAAGGAGTTCTTATCAAAGGAGAGTTGTACACTGCACTCATAGAGGCCTGAGGTGGGGATTGGGCAGTGTAGGGTAGGGCCCAAGAGAAACCAATGTGGCTGAAATGCTGCAGGAAGGCCAAGGCTGGGAGGAGGTGTGACTGGGAGAAGGCAGAATCCTTTCTGCAAGGCTGAACGTTTTCATGGCTTCCACATTAAAAATATCAACAATAGCTGCTTCTTGCATTGACTTTCCTTGTCCAAGACTTCAAAGTGCTATCCTTTGAGGTACATTTTGTTAAAATAAACAAAATAATAACTGTGGAGCCTCCAAATTCCTTCCGAGATTGCTTTTGAGATCTGAGCTTTCTTAATTGCATTGATTCTCTGGGGCTGCAATAACAAATTACCACAAATTTGATGGCTTAAGGCGGCAGAAATTACTCCTCCTGTCCCGAGACTGGAGACCTGAGCTCCCCACTGGGTCTTTTTCCCTCTGGAGGCTCTAAAGGGACAATTCTTCTAGAGTCTTAGAACCTTTTCTGACTTCCTCTGCCTCGTGGTGGTGAAATTTCAATTCCTCCTCCTTCATATGCATCATGGCCACACCACAGTCTTCTTATAGCTCAAATCTCCCCCTCCCACCTTCCCATAAAGGGACCAGCCATTTAATTTAGGACAGAATTTAAATCAATGATATCTCAAATTGCCACCCTTGACTTTACACAGCTTCAAGGGTCCTATTTCAGGGTACCAGTGGTCAGAAATTAAACACATCCTCCGAGACAAATATAACTGAAGCCAGGACCCATGATGTCCATTTCGAATGAGGCCTTTCTCTTTACTTGACACTAGCAGTTGAAGTAGAGGCAAGTGGGGACAAAGAAAGAGAAGATTTTGATTCGGCTGGGTTGTAATAAAAGCCGAGGAGTTCTGCAGTAGACAATAGGTACTCATGTACTAATGAGATATATCTATTACTTCATCTGGGAAGATAAGTATTATCATTATAGAGATGACCAAGCACTCTAACCTGTCAGCAGCATGACCCCCAAGCAAGGTTTTATGACATTGACTAAGTACAGATTTAAAAGAGGGTATGCAGGATCTCCCTTATTAAATTCATTCATAAAAAAGAAAATTCCATATATGTCATTCAACTGGAGATGCTATGATTTTGTTGAGAGTGAATCTTTCTCAGTGTATCTGGGGCTGTGTTCATGCACTTACCAGTCTCTCTAGGAGTTCAGTGAGGATCCCAAAAGAGGGATAGGGACCTAGGTAGTTGGTAGAGGTATCTTTGAGAGCTCCTCAGAAGTCCAAATGTGGCAGTGTACCAAAGGGAAAGAAATAATTGAAAAGCAGACATAAAGGGAGAAGAAAGACAGCCATTAAAAAGTCGAATTGTTGAATTCTGTAGAATTACAAGGATATTTTTACAATACTCAGTGTATTTTTAGATAGCTTCTTTCATAGACCCTAACATAAAATGCATCTCAGGAAAGTACAAAGGAGTAATAGTCTTTTTCTTTTTTATGAGATCCTGGCCGTAGGAAAAGAAAAAGATTCAGCCAACAGTAGGTATTTGTTCCACCTAGCACTAAATGGAAATCACTTTTTAAAGAGGTTATGAAAAAAAAATGTAGCCAAGCTTACAAACAATGTAACATGCTCAGTGCAGAGTTTGGTCCATGGGGCTTTGGGCCAGGGAATCGTTATTCCTGCACTAAGATGTTGGCGTGTGTATTGTTTCCGGTGACACATAAGTTGGTGGGAAAAGGGAAAAGGTAGAAAAGACATTTCAAGTTGATGGAGGAAGGTCATTGGTTAAATAAAAAGAAACTGCTTGTCCCTCATTGGTTAGAAGATAGGTAGGAGGAGTAAACAGAACAGAATGCTGGGAGGAAGAGGAAGTGAGCTCAGACTCGACAGCTCTCCTCTCGGGGCAGACGCCTCAGAGAGACACGATGCTCCACTCTTGCGGGCAGAGGCGAGAGCTCTGCTCTCTGAGGCACACGCAATGAAGCTCCGACCCAGGATAGACGTAGGCTAGAAGCTCCCTGGTAAGCCACCTTGTGGGCTACAGCAGATTATTAGAGATGGGCTAGTCCAGGTGCGAGAGTTAGCTGAGAAAAGGGCTAGAGCTAAAGAGCCAAGCAGTGTTTAAATGAATACAGTTTGTGTGTTGTTATTTCGGGGCATAAGCTAGCCAAGCGGCTGGGGTGCTGGGGACGCAGCCTTGCCACTCCAATTACAACATCAAGTGTTTTGACTTATGGACTACATCAACTCTCTGTGTTGGCAAGGGACATTAAGGTGCATACCTAAGAGTGGGCTGTAGAATGTAAGGTCAGGGTCCTACAGGCCTTTGAATGTCTTCTAGAATGCTCCAGACAGCTGTGACACGTGGCACAGGTTTCCACTAAAATCTTCGGGGGAAGAAGCAGTGTCTAATTCCCTGGTAGCCAAAGTAGCAGCTAATCAATGGCTTTGCTGCTTACTTTGGTTGCTGCAGCATTCTCCCTGTTAGTATTTATTATCACTCCTTAAGTCCCTTCTTCTTTGCAATATCTACAGTAGCCTGCATCTCCTCCCGTGGCCCAGCTTGTGTCCTTCTACAGATCTGTCCTTGTACCCTGAAATTATCCTGCACAGCTCCAAGTTTGGAGAAATTACGTGCCTCGTTCATTTGGCTTAATTACCGAAGCATGTTGAGAGTCCTTATCTCCCAGTCATTGTGTGACCACCACTTTCTAGACAGATATACCACTGCTCTGGACTTGTATTCTATAGTATGCATTGCCTTTATGATTCCTGTAGTTGTAATTATTTTATAAAATGCTATAAACAAAAAAGTATCACTTTGTAAATTGAAAATTTTAATAGTTCTTGAAAGAACTCATTGAGAATTTCTTATTCATGAAAGTTTATCAATAACCAGACAGATAAAATTAAGATGTAAACAAAATAAATTGGTTAAGGTATTTTTGAGACTTCTTATTATGTAGAATTTGATTCTTTTAATTACTTTTACTCTGGCATTAATAGTCTTTTTCCCTCAGCTCTGCCTTTGTGTGGAAGGTGGTTTGATAAGAATCTTCTATTAATCTCAGCACTCAGGGAGGCAGAGGCAGGCATATTTCTGTGAGTTCATGGCCAGCCTGGTCTACAAAGTCAGTTTCACAACAGCCAGGGCTGCACAGAGAAACCCTTTTGTGAAAAACAAAAACAAACAAACAAACATCTTTTATAGATCTTATTACCTAATACTTCTCTTTATAAACAAAGTTTAAAAGCAAGCTTTTACATCAGAAATTTATAAGAAGGTGACAATTCTTTTTTTATTTAAAAAATTTATTTTCATTTCATATATCAACCCCAGGTCCCCCTCCCTTCCACTCTTCCATGATCCCCCTGCCTCCTCTTTTTCCACCTCATCAGCTCTTCAGAAGGGATAAGGCCCTCCTTGGGGAGTCAACAAAGTCTGTCATACCAAGTTGAGGCAGGACCAAGTCCCCCACTCGTATCAAGGCCGAGCAAGGTATACCACCATGGGGAATGGGCTCCAAAGAGCTAGTTGTTGTGCCTGGGATAGCTCCTCCAACATATTAAGTCATATAACTGTCAGATGGTGACATTTCTTACACAAATCTATGTAGCAACTGAAGTGTTTTGGTGCTTGGTTCTTGAACCATTTGGCAATGGCATAAAAATGCGTCTCTCTTTTTTTCTCCAATACGTTAGATGTGTGATTCGCTATTTTGCCTGCCCTCTTTTAAAATAATTTCTTCCTTGGCAGAACGAGAGTAGTCTGTCATCATCCCTGTGATTTTCTTCGTGATGCTAGCATCCTGTAGACAGGTTGTGAATCTCAATGTACACATGGGCACCACCATCACAACTGCCTTGGAGATGAAAGTGAGATGCCGGTAAGTATAAGAGACATCCCAATTTCAGAAATGTTCCAATGTGATAAAAAGAATGGGACAAATTGATTAAAATCTATAACCCAGTGCTTTGGTAAGACTCCATGTAGGTATTATATGCTAGGTAAGTGCTCTGCCGTTGAGCTATATGCCCACCCCAGGACTGTATGCATTTTAAAGCATGGCTTGTAGCATATATAAAGCCATTAGTGTTCCAGGATAGATATTTGCTTAAACTGAATTTATACATCATGTACTCATAATGTTAGAATTCAGGGTTCAGTTTGATGCTGATATTTAAGAGTTACTTCTATACATAACACACACCTTTTAATCTATCCTTGACCTCAGCCTACACTTGTCTTCATATCACTGGCCAATTTAAGTCTAGAGAAATGACACACTCACATGCTTAGTGAGAATTCTCCTACCTTCCTGAGTACTTGAGGATTCCTGTGATATTCATGTATGAGAAGCCAGGTTTTGGTAATAAAATTAGTAAAACAAAACGAAACAAAAAAACTCCCAAAAATCAGTATTGAGAAAATAAGGCACAGAAAGTAATTTACTTAAGGGAATACTCTCTATTTCTTCTGCATTTTATTTTTTAACATACGCTTTTTCATAACTGGTACCTGCTCTCTGAACATTTGGCTAAGGACAAAACACAGCCTTGCAGCCAACAGGAACTTGATAATATGAGATAATGTGATCGGAAAGGAAGTAACACAGAAAGAGCCTGGCGCCTGGCAGATGTGTTTCCATCTGTTGCTTAAACTTACTTTTCTTCCTTCCAACCAATTATGCGGTCTGTCCAGAGCCTGGCAAATACTGGGTGATCAGTTAATATCGACTCCTTTTTCCTGCTCTCACTCTTGGTTTAGAGCAGAGACACTGGGTCGAAAAGATTTCTCCCTTATAGCTTGTTCACAGTTCTGAAGGTGGGTATTCTGACTGGATGTTTGTTTTGCTACCAGTTTTGTATGTATTAGGAGGTGGAAATTTGGGGAGATTACTAGGATGTTAATGCGATGATGAAAGAGATCGGAGAAGTCCTCTGCCATGTGAGGACACAAGGGAGTACGTTTGTAAATATATAAATTGGAAAAGTGTTCCTCACTAGGGAATCTGACAACACATCGATCTCCTTCTCAGCTTCCAGAACTGGGGGAACTTAATTCTGCTAACTATAAACTTTTTAGCTTATGTTCTTTTGTTAAAGGCATATGAACAGACAAAACTAGAGCAAACTTCAGATCTCCCACAATCTTAAATCCATGTGTTTGTTTAAATAACATCTACTGAGTCGGGGAAGTGAGTCTGGACTAGAATGGGTATATAAGGTTGCTATGCAGATCTGCTTCTAGATCAGTATGACTTCAGGGTGATGGGAAATTCTCTAGGGGCAGAGAGCATATGTGAGACATCTACAAGGATTCTTATGATTCATCACAGCCCTGTGCATGGTCCTAGTGATCCTCTAATTCACTGGGAACAATGACGGGGCGTTCCCAGCTACTCTGCTTGTCTTGTAAGTATTGAGACAGGTGTTCTGGAGTGCACCACAACCACCATAGATTGCTTTTAGCTATGACTGTGCAAAACCCCTGAGAGTTCCTGAAAACATTTATGTCACACCTGTTTAATCCTGGAAGGCTGTAGATGGTTATGTTGTCCATAGTGTTTTTCCAGTGACACAGCTGACTCCTGTTTCTAGTTCTCTTCCCTAGAGCCCTATGACTTTGATCAATTTACTTAATAAACACTTTTGGTTTCACCATTTGTAACATGGGGCAATGATCTGTCTTGCAGGGAGTTCAGGAGGATAGAAAGAAATATGGAAGTGAGGTGCCTGGCACATAGGATGCACTAAATAGAGATGCAATTAACACTGACAGACATGACATTTTAAGAGTTCCAATTCTGCATCGTTAGCTCATCTGTCTTATTGACACCTAATCAGGAGTGTTTCTAAAGTGTGAGCCCTTATTTATGACCCAGTAATTCAATTGTCTACTTCAGTTCATTTTCTTTAACCAAACTGAAACTCGCTCCCGTAGCATGATTGATTTTGCCAGAGTGAGTCTGCATCTCCCACATAGGACCTCCATCTGCTGCTCAACCCCATCTGTTCTTGCCTCCAGCTGATCCAACCTCATAACCAGTTGGTAAAGAGCCATCAGGAAAAAAAAATACTCTATCACATTCTGCCGTCCTGAAGAAACCTTGAGAAATATTCAGCATAAAGATTTTGGTCACTTGGACACCATAAAGTCTCAGTAAATTATTTCAAGAGACCAGGGGAACATGCCATATGGTGGTGCCCATGTGTGAATCAGATCATACTGAGGTTATATGACACTAAAACCCTGTGCCTAGTGGAGTGATGAGCATGGCCTAACACTCTAGGTAGAGAGGTACTGGGCTGAAAGCCCCGAGTGCTCCAATGATGTCTCCTTTTATTTCATCGGGCATACTTATTATTTTTTACATTAAAAGTTGTGGTAGTTTGGGTGACTGGAGAGGCTGGGACATTTAACATTTTAATTATGCTTTCACAGACTATGCTCTGGGTGGTATTCATTGGAGCTGATGAATTAACCAGGAGAGGGTTGCCCTTCTGTGTGGTATAGCCCAGGGCCACAACAGCAGAGAGAATCATTCCACATGGTCAGCCTGTTGCTTATTATCTGTCAAATGTTGTGAGATGTACATTGCCTTATTGCCCTCATGTATTTTATCAAATTAAGATACCATTTATTATATGATGCCCGATAATTTTATAGATGAGGGAATTTAAAAGATTTTAAATGAAGCTCCTAAGTCCTATTTAGCCAGCAAACAAGGTAGCTTAACATTGGTTATTATTATTTTTTTGTCCTACCTAAAACCTGTATTAAATTTTGGCTTTAATAGACTAGCCCTGCAGTGACTGTAATTCTATGGGAAATGTATTAGGCCCTAGAATGAATTTATATACTTTATTAGTTACTTTTCTCACTGCTGAGGGAAAAATACCTGAAAAGCAACAACTGAAGTAGGAAAGTGTTTATTCTGACTTACAGTTCTAAGGGATACAGTTCATAACAATGGCAGCTAACTGCATTACACTACAGTCAAGAAGCAGGGGGAGAGCAGGAGGTAGGGTGTAGGAGGAAGGCCCACTTGTTTGTCCCCCAGCTGCCTGGCTAGCTTGGACCCGAAATAATCACACAGGAACTGTATTAATTAAATTACTGCTTGGCCCATTAGCTCTAGCTTCTTATTGGCTAACTCTTACATCTTAATTTAAACCATCTCCATTAATCTGTGTATCACCACGTGGCAATGGCTTATCAGCTAAGTTTTGGCATGTCTTTACTCTGGTGGCAGCTCCACAGTGTCTCTCTCTTCCTGCCTTTCTTCTCCCATGCTATAGGCCAAGCTAGTTCTTTATTCATTAACCAATAAAAGCAACACATAGACAGAAGGACCTCCCACACCAGTAGGGTGGCTTTATGACACCTCAAGGCCCATCACTGGTGGTCTGCCTCTTGCAGTGAGGCCACACCCTGCCCAAGGAGCACCAGCATCTAGGAACTGAGTCTTTGAATACCCAAACTCATGGGGATCATTTCACATCTAAATAGCACATACCTAGCACTGTTCTAAGAGAACATAATTTCATATCACAAATACATTCACTATATTCACCCATTCATTATTTTTTCACCCACCCCTACATTTTCTCTCAATTTTCCTTCCTCACTCAGTGGTGATCTAAGCTAATAACTTTTTCCTTCTCTTGTATAGGTTACATATTTTAAAAGTATAGCTCATATCAAATCATAAGAGGCAGAAAGGGACTCTCTTTCTTTTCTTCTCCCTCTCTCTTACTTTTTCTCTCCCTTACTCCCTATTTCCTTCTCTCTCTCTTCCTGTGTTTATCTTTATCCTTTCCCTGCATCTGTTCCTGTTTTTTCTCCTCCTTGGTTATAAAGTTTATATCTGTTGATTTCTATTATCCAGGGATTTGGATTTGAAGTCTCAATGGGGTCTCTGATTAAATACTTGGAAACAGACAACAAATGACTAATTTAGAGCCCTCGAGTTAGAATCTGCTGTCTGTGGACTGTGTACATAAAATATTAATTTTTAGTTTTATTTTTACTGGCCTATACTAAACTTTAAATAAGTGGAAAATCTTGATTAGTATAAATTGAATAAGTGGTAAGAAATTGTTTAAGTCAAAATAATATCAACTAGGATATGAAATTGTGAGATTGTTCTGATTAAAGAATCAGGATTATCATCTCTAAGTTCAGAAAGAGGATAGGATTATGTTACTATAAAATTTAAATCACCATGGAATTAGATAGAATTTCTTCATTATTTATAATTCAAAGATCAAGAAAAAATCCAATTACTCCTTTTATGTTTCTATTGAAATGTTCCTTGGTTTTTTTGTTGTTGGTATTTCTCTAAATCTTTTTGTGTCTGGCCTATTGTGGAACTCATTCCAGTCAGCAGTTCTTTGCTGGTCCCAGGCTCTTTTTCTATATGACTCTAGTACTCTTCTACAAAAGTAACAGAGAATGTCAAAGTGGCCACCACAAGGCTCCATCAAAATTCTAAAGAATGTATATGTGTAGGTCAGGGTGAATTCTGTCAGATGTATGCGGACAGGCCAAAGAGGGCATGAAATCCTTAGAGTGTCCTTAGAAGTGGTGGTGAGCTGTCCCATGCTGTTACTGCACATAGGTCCTTTGGAAGAGCATCAAGTGTTCATGACTGAGCCATCTCTCAGGTCCTGACCTCCCTTTGCACCACCTCCAGTACTCTGTTCAACACTATCTTTCCAGAAAACTTTCCTTGGCCATGCTCTCAGAGTACTCTCTACTCCAGCCACTTGTTAAGTGGTGAATTTCTTCTGATCTGCCTCTCTTCCATTTGTTTATGAATTAAGTAAACAGTACAACATGCCCATGTTTGCACTTAGTGAGTATGTGGTTTCAATTGCTTTTCATGTCCCCCCAAAGCCTTCTTTTTTCTATAACATTTATTTTAAATTTTAAGGTAAATTTAAGGGATGGTATTATTATATTATAGATTTTTCTTTTTGATTAATGATAATCCTAGTTTCTCCACACAAATCTCATGTTTTAAATATTAAATTATTCTACTTACAGCATTGTTTCAAACCTTCTTAAGGTTTATTCAACATGAATTAAAGTGTTGGATGCAATTACAATACCAAACAAGTCACTTCTCACTAGAGAGAAGAACTTGTTTTAATAAGCTATTGGGTCAATATTCCATTAACAGTCAACCCAGTGCTACTGCGAACACTCATTGGAGCCCTGTTGAGAGAACATATAACTGCATAAACTCATAGAGACAGATATAAATATACTGGTTCCTCTTTCTATTTTCCTTTAACAATGGAACATAGGAAATTGAAACAAGAATTATTTTTGTTTCAAAGGATAAAATTATCGAATACCAATAATTTAATTCCTTTGAAAAATAAAAAAAACCTGGGTAAATATCAGGCACATAAAATATTATTTCCACTTATCTCTCTAGATTCCTATTAATATAAAGTTCCAAATTTAATGAGAAAGTAGAAAGCAAGCCATAAGGGACTTTTATTGAGGTGATGTTTTGAGATGACGTTTCCTAATATGTTTAGGTCACCTTTTCTCTGTCTGTTCGGAGTGTTCGCAATGTTTGGAGAAGACCAGATAACAGTGAGGGTGAGGTGTTGCTTTCTTCTGTTAGACTGGAGCTGAGCACACCACGCTCTAGCATCACATCCCACCTCTGAAGAGGATACGGTCTATGTTAACAGTCACTATCTAGGCAAAGGCATTATGGGGGTAATCAAGCACTTTCAGACTGGGGTTTATTCCCACATAGTAGGAGGGAATTCATGGTTGGTGCTATAGACCAAGTCAAAAGTCTGGGACTGGGGAAGTCTTAAGCATCTGTTGGGAAGTTACTGCTGTTGTTTTTCTGCACATACAACAATGTCATGATTAATATATGTAGTTAATATATGTAGTTAATCTAGTCTAAAAGAGGAAACATTCTGACAGCAAGCACAGCTGAAGTTCATCAAACAGCAGCCAAAGGGAGAATGAAAGAACTTTCTGTGGACTGTCATTGGGGACAGGCACATGCCATTTTTTCCTTCCGACATGAAGTTAATGGTGGGTGCAGAGTCCATATTGTCTTACTTTCCTGACAAGTAGGGCTGAGAAGAATGAGAAACATTGAGTTGTCTGAATCCCTCTACCCTCAGCCACAGTCACAGCACACTTGTCATGGGCTCGAATGTGTTGTCAAAGCTCAGAAGATGTTTAGACTTTCTACATTAAAGCTAAGCTCAAAAATAAGGCATCTGGGTCCCTATCATACAGAGACGCACCTATCTTTACTATTGAAAGATAATGAGAAGGGAAGAAATTCTACTTTCTGTGATAGTTTAATCTGCAATAAGAGCTTAAAAATGCTAGGACTTTGAAAGGCATTATTTCAGCGTTTGTAATAAGAGAGAGACAACACAACTAAATCAGCAAGGGTTTTAGCAAGCTCCTCAAAGTGAATTCCTGCTAAATGAAATCTTGAGACATGAAAGGTACAGTGTTGGCATGCAGACTCTCTGGACTCTGAATGAAAGGCTTGCTGGTTTATGCAGATAAGCCATCCACATCCACCTTCTGAATGCATTCAACTTACTGGGACAGCCCGGCAAGCCTCTCCCCTGCCAGGGAATTGAGAAAGTTCTTTCTTCTATTGAATGCTTGCTGCTCCTTTCATTTTCCCTTTAAATATAACATTCACTGGATTTTACAGATTAACACACAAATATCAAACAAAGTGGAAGAAAACTTTCCTACTTCTCCCTGTTTTGTGGGAGTTTTGGGCCATGCCAGTATTTTCTTTGTTTTAAGCCATTCGCCTCCGTGCACACTCAATAGCTTCAATGATTTTTCAGCCTTTGCTTGCAAGTAATTGGTATTGATTTTGCAGGTTACTTCTAATGTGTTTAGTTCCTGAAAGAAATTTAACTGTACCTCACTCATGCTCTAGTCCTCAGAAGAAAACAATATTTATAACCAGGATAAATGGCATTGTTATCCACCTTCCTTAGGCAAAAATTGGGAGTGTTGGATTTCTTCAGGCCATGGGAGTTTCCTAACTGAAGGTTTGGGAATGTGCATTTAAGCTCTCCATTATTTCAGTTCAATGTGCTGATCTTTGAAGTGTGGTGGTTAGTAGTTAATACTCCTTATTCTATAGGAGTAAACAGCCTAGGCATCTCATTTAAGAACAAGGCCCCAGGGAGTTCCGAGGAATAAGCCTCCCTCTTAAATCAGCACACTCAACTGGCTCAGTCATTAACAACTATGGCACTAATAGCTTCCAGCAGTGGGGTGCCTCCTGGCCATGACTGGGTTTGCTGCCAAGGTGGCTGTTGAGGGGCTGAAGCCTCCATCATGGAGGCAAAGAACCCAGGAGGGGAAGAAAAAACAAAATGGAATGAATGAGACTGGGAGGAAAAAGTCACAACATACATATAAAATATATGTATAAATGAAAATATATTTGTATATATAGTGTATGTCCATATATAGTATATTTAATACATACAAATATGTTTCCTATTGATAGTCATCATATCTATCTATCTATCTATCTATCTATCTATCTATCTATCTATCTATCTATCTATCTATCTATCATCTATCTGTCTATCATCTATCTGTCTATC
>NC_022036.1:691066-691713 GCF_000317375.1 Microtus ochrogaster
TCTATCATCTATCTGTCTATCATCTATCTGTCTATCATCTATCTGTCTATCATCTATCTGTCTATCATCTATCTGTCTATCATCTATATTTATATCCTATTCGTAAACATCAATTTTTTATTTTGAGGAATTTATTTAGTTTCCTGTTGGTGAAAGAGTCTGAATAATAAGGTTCCTTGCAGCAGTATCCTTCGGTCAGGAACAGCTAGTAAAACTGTTAAGTAAGGTGGATAAAGAAGTAATAGGCACTGTCATTGCATCTGGTTGGTATGAAACCATTTGGAAGGTTTGTTAAATGCACAGTACAGCACACCAAAAATATATGTAGTGTTCAGGCGAAACTTTTCAGTGGGAGCATGGTGAGGTTTAGTATAAAAAGTCTCTTAGGGTTCATTCAAAGAATTTTTATCACTGAGACTATGATACAAATGAACACTTTGAATGAGCACTTCATTCAAAAACTGTGCTTGTTATAAGCATTTGAGATATATATATCTGCTAAACTGACACATGAGTTGTGCCCTTTCAGTTTGACACAACCAACAGTTCTGTGGTTTTGTTGCTTTTTTAAAGCTCTTGAAAAGTTGTGTTTTTTTTTCTGTTTTCTTTATTTCTTATTCTCTCTCTCTCTCTCTCTGTCTCTCTCT
>NC_022036.1:691813-700041 GCF_000317375.1 Microtus ochrogaster
TCTCTCTCTCTCTCTCTCTCTCTCTCTCTCTCTCTCTCTCTCTCTCTGTGTGTGTGTGTGTGTGTGTGTGTGTGTGTGTGTGTGTGTGTGTGAATTGCACTCATGCACTTGGGGAAAGGAGTATTTATGTTGCAGAGAGTGCATTTATTCTCTATCAGTCTAACCTTTTGATTCAATCACTATTTAGGAACCATACACCATGAAAGGTGTGTGTCTGGGAGTGGCAGTACACAATTCTCTGTTCTTGAGTGGATCAATTGGGGTTTTCTGTATTTTCTAAACATCCCCTTCTGGGATTATATAACACAATCCTGTCTTTTCTTCCTTCCTCAATGTCAATCTTTCTTAGTTTGTTTTCCCCCAAGAAAGAAATGTTTTCCCAAACTCATGCCATATGTACATATTAATTTAATACATATTAATTTAATATGATCAGTAACTACTACAAAGTTGAAACTTATAAAAAGCTAGAAAGCAAGGGATGCTATCTTTGTTACATTGGTAGGTAGAACATATTTTTCTTTAGGCAATACAGTGAAAGCACTGGCCCCAAAAAAAGTTTAATTGGATTTAATAGGATTTAAGAATTGTCCTCCTTAAAATACAGACTAAGAAATTACAGACACATTATTGACTGGCATTCAAATACATATATTCATCAAACGACTTTTAGATGTAAAATTGTCTATAAACATGCCACTTTGAGGAATGTGCTGGGCCTAGTATTTGAATGGGAGATTTGAGCTAAAATTCTTATATAAGTCAGCAACAAAGAATAAATTTTAAAATGATAAGTGACTATAATAGACATTTATTAATGATAATGATAATAATAGTATTTTTAAAAGACCATCAGTAGTGACCAAACACACTCAAAGTGATCAGCATAGTTATTCACCAGAAATACAAGTTAAAACTTCATACTTTTACACATCTACTAGGGCGGATGAAACTGAAATTTGCATGAGACCACACCAAATAATGAGCGGTGTGTGTGTGTGTGGGGGGGAACTGAGTGTGTAAATTGGCAGCCTCTTTGGAAAAGTGCTTTTTATTTTTCTCCTAAACTTTAACAAAAAATTTAAGGTTAGTTAGAAAATTTAACAACGTGACTTGGTAATGTCACTCCTAGGTGGAAATTTATTTAAAAAAAAAAATAGAGAAAAAAAAAGCAGAACGAATTTGACTGTTTGTAGCATTTTTAGTTTTAAAAAATCAAAATGATATCCAAAATTCCTATAAACTGAAAATTAGATTATTTAATTTAGGTTTATATATTTTGTGGATTCCACCTAAGGACAAAAGCAATGGTCAAAAGTGTTCCTAGAGCTGAACGACAATCTTTAGGAATATTTTCTCTATTATTAAGAAGTTCTCAAGCAGGTGGAACTACATAGTGTCTGATGTCAAGGCAGGACGAGCCTATGGAAGGGTCTCAGAGAACTCTTCAGGCTGGCAGCCCTGTTCTGTTGCTATGACAAAGGACTGGAGTACACAGATGTATGCTGTCGTTAAGACTTGTCTAGCGATGTGCTTACAGTTGAAACCTTATGTAAAGAGTACATTTCAATAAAAATTAAAAAATAATTCTGTTAATGTTTATAACAGCAATGTAACTAAAATTTAAACGAAAAACAATGGGGGCTCAAGATGTGGGTAAAAAAATTCATTGTTTAATGGGGGCTGTTGGGGAGGGTGACGTGGGGGTGCACACATGCACAGGGCTTTTGAACATGCATGTTGAACCTGGCTTTTCTCCAGTGCTCTTTACTTTGAGGAATCCCATTTGAGACCCAACTGTTTCCACACTGCACCACTAACGGAGTTGGTATATTCCTTGCTTTCTAAACTCTATGATTAAAATCCTATGGTGACTTCAAGCTGAATTATTCCTCTCTTTTTAGATTACTGCACACTAGAAATTAGTGAAACCTATAATGATAGAGGTGTGGATACTGGAACCACTCCACTTTATGTCACATGTATGGGCTCTGTCTTGCACAGGATTACTTCACTATCAAGCTGCCTTCTCTTCCTTCCATTTCTCCGAGCACAAAAATTACAACATAAATAAGAAAACGGCGGTCTCCTAAGAATATACGATTTTCTCCCATTTAGCCTTTAAGCCATTTCGTTAATTGCTTTTTTTTTGAAAAAAGCTGGAAAATGAAACTTAATAAAGGAAAAGGGATTAAAATTAACCACTGGGAAAAATGTACGCAAGCCTAGGAATTAGCATTGCTAAGTCTGAAGCAGGAAAGGGCAATGATAAAAACAGTGCTGTATCTTTTAAAGAAAAGGTAAACAAGTCTGTGAGAGTCGCTCTGCCTGCTTCCTAATACTGCTGTGTCTGCACCTTGGACAGCCTGCTCCTAGCACACCCAGGAAGCCCAGGCAGGAGTCCTGATTGCGCCTGGCATCCATCACTTTTGATTCATTAAGGCAGTCCGCTAAGACTGATCACTGTGCCTCTCTCTGAGGCAAAGCAAATGTGATCAATTATTGCCCCTCTTTCTTGCTAGTACATGATTAGCTTCAGTAAACGCCGGGATAGGGTAAAATTACATATTATTGATATTAGCAAAACAAATGTGTTCCTGATCAAAGGCTGTCTATTAATGGAAATTTCAAAATGTAAGGAGCCTCATCAATTAAAATAGGCTCCTAGTTGCAGAGCCTCAAGGAAATTGGAGCAACACTATCAGAAACCATGCAATGTCCAAGGACAGAACTTAATGGGAGTGGGAAACCAGCTCCTCTCACCACAAACAGCTAGCACACAATTCACCGTTCCTCCTTATTGATGTAGCAATCCTTTGAGGGAAGAGGGTTGAGTGGGAAGAAGGGGTTTGAAAAGAATTAAACAAAGTGATATCTTATAGCTACCAACTGAATGGGGTGAGGGGGTTGAGATGATGGAACACTCAAAAATGAATCACTTAAGTTCAACAATTTTTAAGGTTTTAGAAAAGTTGCTTGATTTTCTTCCTTTGCTATATTTTAAAAGGAGAATCATAGTGCTCTGTAACCTCATATCTACACACTCCCGAGATTTCCTTCTGAAAACACAGACATTTCTCCCGACGTCACAGCAATATCCTCCCACCTGTGGATTCGCAATAATGGCTGTGTAACATGAACAGTACTGAGTGAACTATTTTTTTTGTTTGTTTTGTTTTTCGAGACAGGGTTTCTCTGTGGTTTTGGAGCCTGTCCTGGAACTACCTCTGTAGACCAGGCTGGTCTCGAACTCACAGAGATCCGCCTGCCTCTGCCTCCCGAGTGCTGGGATTAAAGGCGTGCACCACCACCGCCCGGCGTTTGAGTGAACTTTTTTTTAAAAATAGTTTTTATTGAGATATGTACTTTTCTCCTCTCTTCTCCCTTCATCTCCCCTCCTCCTCTACCCTCTCCCATGGTCCCCATACTCCCAAGTTACTCAGAAGATCTTGTCTTTTTCTACTTCCCATGTAGATTAGATCCATGTATGTCTCTCTTAGGGTCCTCATTTTTGTCTAGGTTTTCTGGGATTGTGAATTGTAGGCTATTTTTTCTTTGCTTTATATCTAAAATCCATGTATGAGTGAGTACATATAATTGTCTTTATGGGTCTGGATTATCTCACTCAATATGATGTTTTCTAGTTCCATCCATTTGCCTGCAAATTTCAACCTGTAATTATCTTTTTTTCCCCACTGTGTAATACTTCATTCTTTGGTCGAGGGGCATTTAGGTTGTTTCCAGATTCTGACTATGACAAATAATGCTGCTATGAACATAGCTGAGCACATGTCCTTGTGGTATGATAGAGCATCCTTTGAATATATACCCAAAAGTTCTATTGCTGGGTCTTGAGGAAGGTTGTTTCCTAATTTTCTGAGAAATCTATGTACTGTTAACTGTAAAAAAACCTGCCTGTAAAAACTACTGGTCCTGAAGTCCTTCACTATAGGACAGGCTATGCAAGCTGGGAACTGGCCTGGAGACTTAAAATCACACACACACACACACACACACACACACACACACACACACAGTGACAGAGACATGGGCCATTCTTTATAGTATGCCAATTTGTTGAGCTCAGAGGAAGCTTTATATAGGGATCCTTAACTTTTAGTCAGGCCCCAGTTCTTTCAGCTGCAGACCCATCAGAACCGCCTTTCCTGCCAATCAGGATCTCCTGCTCAGAGCTGCAGTCTGCTCAGAGCAGAGGAAAACAAGTTGTTTATAGGAAGTATAGAGTCTGAGTCTGCAGCTCCCACCAGTTCCCAACAGATAAGCAAAGTTGCTGTTCCAGCTTGCACTCCCCAGCAATGCAGGAGTGTTCCCTTTACTCTACATCCTCTCCAGCATAAGTTGTCATCAGTGTTTTTTATCTTGGCCATTCTTACAGGTGTAAGATGGAATCTCAGAGTTGTTTTGATTTATATTTTCTGATGGCTAAGAATGCTGACCATTTCCTGAAGTGTCTTTCAGCCATTTTAGATCCATCTGTTAAGAGGTCTCTGTTTTAGATCTGTACCCCATTTTTAATTGGATTATTTGTTCTTTTGATGACCAATCTCTTGAGTTCTTTGTACATTTTGGAAATCAACCCTCTGTCCAATGTGGGGCTGGTGAAGATCTTTTCCTATTCTGTAGGCTGTTGTTTTCTCTTGTTGACCATGTCCTTTGCTTTACAGAAGCTTCTCAGTTTCAGGAGCAATAATTTCACTGTCTGTGCTACTGGAGTTATATTTAGGAAGTAGTCTTCTGTTCCAGTGTGTTCAAATGTACTTCCCACTTTCTCTTCTATGAGGTTGATTTTATGTTGAGGTCTTTGATCCATTTAGACTTGAGTTTTGTGCATGGCAATAGACATAGATCTATTTTCATTCTTCTACATGTTGATATCCAGTTATGTCAGCACCATTTGTTGAATATGCTTTCTTTTTTTCATTTTATACTTTTTTCTTCTTTGTCAAAAATTGGGTGTTTATGGGTGTGTGAATTGATATTCTGGTCTTCAGTTTGGTTCCATTGGTTCTCTTGTCTGTTTTTATGCCAATACCAGGTTGTTTTCAGTACTGTAGCTCTGTAGTAGAGTTTGAAGTCAGGGATTGTGATGCCTCCATCAGTTTCTTTATTGTACAGGATTGTTTTCGCTATCCTGTGTTTTTTTTTTTGTTGTTGTTGTTTTTTTGCTTTTCCATATGAAGGTGAGTACTATTCTTTTGAGGTCTGTAAAGAATTTTTCTGGAATTTTGATGGGTATTGCATTGCATATGTAGATTACTTTTGGTAAGATTGCCATTTTCAATATGTTAATTCTACCTATCCAAGAACATGGGAGATCTTTCCATTTTCTGGTGTTTTTAATTTCTTTCTTCAAAGATTTAAAGTTCTTGTCATAAAGCTCTTCCACTTGTTTGGCTAGAGTTACTCCAAGATATTTTATGTTATTTGCGGCTGTTGTGAAGAGTGATGTTCCTCTGATTTCTTTCTCAGTCCATTTGTCATCCATGTAAGGAGGGCTACTGACTTGATTCCAGACATATTTTTGTAGTTCACATTCTTACATTAAGAATCCAAAAAAATTACATATGTTTAGCCTTCAAGCATCCTTTTTTTTTAAAAAAAATAATATTCTTATTCCCTTCTTTCATCTGATAAGATTAAAATTTAGAAGAAACTTGGCAATTGAATTAGAAAATATCCTCCATTCTGGTTTTCTCTATTTATTTCACAGTTGTTACATTTAACTCTTTTACCTCTCTTGTATTTTCTGATAGGTGGGAGTTAACGATATAGGATCCATTAGATTCATATTTAATATCGTATAGCCATTCTCTGTAAACATTGTGAGGTACATTTTATTACATTAGACCAGGAAGAAAAAGCATATCCAGGTTTCGTACATTTAGTAATAAAGAAAACCTTACCCCTCCCTCCATCTTAGTTAATTTTTTTTCCTGTGATAAAATGTTCTGAAAGATGAAACATAAAGGGGAGAGGGTGGCTTTTGGTTTACAGTTTAAAGGTAAAGTCACTGTGCCAATGGATGCTATGATTGCTTTGATGCTAGCCCACATAATTTATGGAACTGTTTTTATTCTCACACAAATATTTCAGACATGCAATCTTGACCCCGAAGTACCCATCCTAATATCTCATGATTGAAAGTGAGTGGCTGTATGTATTTACACAGTCATCTGTAACCTGGTAGCATGAAAATATGCTATATGTAGTTAAATGTAACTAAAAATTACTTTAAAAATTCAAATTTTATGTATTTTGTGTATGTGTTTGGGTCACATGGAGGTTAGAGGACAATTTGTGGAAATCAGTTCTTTAACACTTACAGATGAGTCCCTAAGACCAACTCAAGTCTGAAGAGCAGTAAGTCCCTTGACCAACCAAGGCATCTTGTTGTCTCAAAACTGAAATTGTTTACAGGTAGACGTATTTGGTTTCACAGTCAATAGGTTATATAATATGAATGTTTTAAAGGACACGGCAAATACTTTCATGAAATAAATGATGTGCTGTTTAAACTGTTTCCAAAGAGAAAGCAGTCAGGAAGAAATAATATATTAATCTAATTTAATTGCTTTGGACAGCCAAAGGGATGGTGGAAGAAAAGGGAGGAAGAGAGAGAGAGAGAATTCATCTCCATCATTTTATGGAGGTCAGCACTTATCGAAGTTTAGAATTATTGTCAGAAAAGACAAAAATAGGACACTAAAACAACTTCATGAATGAAGAAAATTATGTGATAAAAGCTTTTTAGATGATGAGTTAATGAGATGTTACTAATGTAAATCTTACGCGTTGTTTAACTTTTTGTTATGATGGAGTTTTCCAGTGTGACACCCATATTTAATACAAAGTTTCTAGGAAAATGGAGGAGGAACTAGGTTGATATGTTGCCTTCATTTTCCTTGGAAGATTTGGGAAAACCGAAATATCAAAGTCACATTAAAAAAAGTAATTAACTTAAATTCCTTCTGGGAAATGCAATAAATAAATAAATGAATGAATAAAGCAAAGTGCATCAGAAATAAAAATTTTCTTGAGGAGAACGTTGTTTCAGAAGTGCCAGGCAGTAAATCTTAGCCATTGTTCTTTAACACTTTGTCCTTCCAGCCTGTGACTTTTAAGTCACAAGGTGCTACGCCATCACATTGCCCAAACAATTTGCATCACAAAGGAATTATAATATTCTTTTAAAATGAAGAGAGAGGGTGAATTAATAAGAACTATTATTGTACCAGATTCCTTCAATCTCAATGGAATGGTCAAATGCTAGCTAGGAAAATTACTTCAGACCTCTTAACTGCTATAATTGAAGTGAGATTTTCCTTCCTTCTCGCATGTGCAGAATACAAATGTTTTAATTGTAGCAGCTCACAGTGGAGCACTGTAGGTTGCTATAGTACCAGATCGATGTTGGGAGGTTAAAAGTGGGAGGTGAGGAGTGAACTACTTGGGTGATCAGCTTTTATTTGAGAAGTTTGGGGAACACATGCCCATCTCCTCTTTCTTTAAGAATGAATTGTTTGTTTTATTTTATTGGATGTAGAGAGGTAGCCCTGTTGGATGCTACTGCCACAATAGCAAAACTATTAAGGCCTGTATTAGAAAAAAATCTAGTTACCTTCTCTCTGCTTCAGCTACTTTCCTTGCATACCCACCCATGTAGCTTTGTAGAGATGTGATATTTTCTCCTTAAAAGGTGTTCCTGTTCGTAATGATCCCAAGTATATGGTATTTCATTGATGTATCAGGAGAATGGATCAACTACTTCACGGAAAGTAGTGCTTTTACTTTCTTTTGTTTTGTTGTTTTTCATGTTTTCTGGCCAGCTGAGCATTCCATTAAGAATGATTTTATAGAGTTATTTTATTACTGCAAAACACAAACTAACCTTCCTCAGTGCATGATGAAATAGGAAAAGTCATGGATCCATTTTTTACATAAACTTAATCCCCCCCCCCCCGTTAGGATGGTAGAACATTTATATTATAATGACTAAAGACAGAGTGCTCCTCAGATTTTTGGTTTAATTTCTCCATTCCATTGTAGGAGTCAGATGACTATTAGATTGTGGAACAGCTCCTTCAGAACGATGTTTACTCTAAGTAACCAGATCTCACAGTTCAAAGAAATCAGGCCATGTCCCCCTGGTACCTTTGTAGTGTTCTCTCTCTCTCTCTCTCTCTCTCTCTCTCTCTCTCTCTCTCTCT
>NC_022036.1:700141-740455 GCF_000317375.1 Microtus ochrogaster
CTCTCTCTCTCTCTCTCTCTCTCTCTCTCTCTCTCTCTCTCTCTCTCCTTCCCTGTAGAGAATTAAGAAGCTCCTCTGTTCTGTGACCTAACAACTATTAAATTATAGCTCCTCGATTGCTACATAGGCTATGTATGCTATGTTGAAGTTGATCAAATGGTGTTGAACTTCCTGCCATCCCTCAAGAAGATATAAAAGTCAGATACTTCCTTCCATTCGAGAGCTTTTTCTGAAGGCTCTTTTCTAGGCTTTCTCCTCCTAGAACCATCATTCTGTCCACAGCAGCTATTTCTCCTTTACTGTCAGCTAACCTTTCTAATGGAGACTCTTTTCATGTTTCCAAGGGACGCCATATCCTACCTGCAAGGCCCAGTTATATTGTCTCTGATATAACACACTGTTTCTTTTTAATGCCCTCCCACTGCAAAGGCCATGTGACTCTCATGGCAACAATGCCCTCTCTCCCAACAAAGCTCATTTTGTATCAGCTCCTTTCTCAAACCAATTGCTGCCCAGATGTTTTTCAACAATTCTAGGGTAATTTTATTGTCTTGTAATCTGATTCTTCACTATATCCCATATGTTTATTTCTTCACACAACTCCTTACTGTGTATGTGTAGTCTGGCTTTGGGTGTGCACCATTAAAATGTTATATTTTGATACCAAAGGCCAACTTCATTCATGCAGACAGCTGTGGCCTGATTATGAGAGAAAAGGAACTTACATATGAAATCTCCCCTGTAACCTATAGCCAGTTCAAAGTTCTTATTAAATATTCATTTTTCTTTTAAAAGAACATGTATTCTGTTGTAAGCAGTCATTTATCCTTTAGAGCCGAGGGATTATCAGCCCTAACTAACTAACTTGAGCAGAGATACACAGTTTTAGTGACTTTGACATCTCTGAAGGGAGGTGGCTGCATGGACAGCTGGAAGACAACTGAAGGAACGCTTGACTTGGAAGGGATGTTTGTGGTACCTGCTCCTCTTACTTTTAGTTTACAGCCTTTTTTCCTATGTTTGCAAGAGTTCTCTGTTGCTTCCAGAGTTCACCATACTTCTTCCCAACAGAAGGGTGTCAATATAAAAGACCTTTAAAAGTTAAGGCATCAATATAAAAGACCTTTAAAAGTTAAATGTCCTCTTTGCAAATTGAATACTTAATGCTTTTTGCTGTAATTTGAGTTTTTCCTTTTAATATGTTCTATACCTTATTGTCATGGTATCCACTCTGAGGTTCTGCTTACTGCCCATAAAGGAGCCTTTTCTTTTTATTTACTTATATGGAGTATGGGCACTGCTCAATAATTTTGCATTGAACTAATGAGAAAAAAAACCTAGGAAATTTTTTTTTATGTTAAGGATCCTGAGGTGCATACTGGTGTAATCCGAAACGACTGGATTTAAATGAAAATTCATGTCATTTAAAAAGGCTATGTGAAGTTTTAGACTTTAAAAGCTATTTAGGATATTAAAAAAATACAGGTTAGTAGTTAGTCATCTATAACAATCAAACTTCCCTTGCCTAAACTACTGATAATACACTGTACAAACTGGACAAACAGGGCACACAAAAAAGTGACTGCTAAAATTTGCCAAGAAACAGGGTAGGATAGTCCGTCAAAAATTCCTGCATCACAGAAAGGTCTATCAGATATTGTAGACCTTTAAGATGAATATGGATGCTCTAACATTGCAGAGAAACTTGGGGTGACTGTCTAGGTAGAGAGATGTCTCTGTCATTTTGGAAGTGGCTCCGCTGTACTTCCTGCTTACTCAGGTAATATTACATCCTTCTGGGGTCTTTGATGAAATTATAGAATTAAAGACTAGGTAGTTTTCCTTAGTTATGACAGAAGGTAAACTAGGTATGGAACTTTAGACTGATAAAAATAGGATAAATAATGGAGTATTTTCTCCAAAATTGCAAAATAAAAATGGACTGGACATTGTGAATGTAATTCTGATAATTGTTTTTATCATATATAGTTTTACTCTGTTAGAATTAAACATTTTTGCTTTTATTAATACAAAAGGGGTAATGTAGAATAAATTTTTGTATACTATGATGATATGTCTTTGGCAAAGAATCTTCTTATTGGTTTAATAAAAAACTAAATATCTTTTAGCTAGGCAGGATGTATAAGTAGGACAGCCAGACACAGGACATTGGAGAGAAGCTTGGAGTAACCAGAAGAAGCAGAGGGAGCAAGACGTGCTGGAGGACAGGTATAGTCGTAATTTATATGACAATATATAGAAATGGATTAATTTAAGTTGTAAGAGCTAGTTAGTAACAAGTTTAAGCTATGGATGAGCTTTTATGATTAATAAGTCATCTCTGTGTCGTGATTTAGGAGCTGGATAGTGGGAGAGAGAAGGACTCGCAATAGGAGACACTAACTGGACATATCAAAGGACAATGACGTCATCTTCATAGTCCTGTCTCCCAAAGGGTTTAAGTAGATTTGACAATCATACATTTATTTATTATATAATAAATAATGACTTTTTTTCAAAATGACACTTCTTCAGATGTCACTTGGGCATCTGGGAGTTCTCTTGGGGCAAATATGAGGCGTCATAATCTCAGGGCTACTGATGCAGAAAAAGATAAAAGCTGGGATATATAAGAAGCAGTTGGTGACATTGTGAAGCTGTTCTTAAAATCTCACAATGTACATTTGATTTGCAAAGAAAAAATAGAAGCAATTATGGATAAATTCCATCTTCATCAAACCACTTTAGCCCACTCTGGATGTGTTCCCCATAAACTAATGCTTATTGGTAAATACAACATTGCTAATCAAGGGTTAGTGTTACTTTGTCTGTGGTATTTCAGCATCTGTACAATGATTGATAGGGTGAGGGGGTGGCTGGTTCTTGCTTTTTGTTACTAGACAGGAACTGCTGTCATTCTTTCCTGGATATTAATGTACGTAGCGTGTTCAATCAGTCACATATTACTTTCAAATAAGGTAGAAACAAAATTGTACATTTTAACCATACAAGGTGATAAAACTGCATTTGAAATTATGACAATCAAAATACTATTTCAGAAGAGTTTTGATTTTTTTTTGTAATCTCTTTCATTTCCTTTTTTTTTAAAGTTGGGAAGGTGCCTGGGTCAGTAAGAAGGCATGGCCTTTGATGTTTGCTTGTTGTAGGAGGATGAAGACTGACAAGGAGAACATCAATCACATCATCAGATTCCGTTCACATTTCTATGCAGGCACTGCCAGTACTTGTTCTGATGCACGACCTTAATAGAGAGTCTTAGTTAAGAAATTATAGTTTTTCTTATCTAAACTCTACACAGAGAGTATAGACCACTCTTTTTGAAATAAATAAAATGAAATAAAAATGAATAGTGTTCCTGACCAACCAAATCAGCAAGTATGGATTAAACCCTAGAACCTGCAAGAGGTTGCCCAAGACTCAGCCCAAACAAGATGATTTCCATGTCAAAAAAGAAAGAAACCCCTGACTGTATAGTGGGACCTTTGATGTACTACCTCAGTGCATCCAGGATAACGTATCTCTCTATGAGATACATATCTCTATGAGAGATACATTATATCCCTTTATCAGTAGAGGAAATGAACACTAATGACAAGCAGGGTTCCTAAGATCACAAAGCTCCAAAGTCCAAGTCCATACCCCTTGTCTGCCCACAAACACCCCTGAGTCCTGTGACCAAAATAACACACTTCTATCATGCCAATTTATATTTACTTCTAACAGAGAATGTGTGTGTGTGTGCTCTACACATGTTTGAGTGTCCTTGTGTGTATGCACAGTTGTGTGCATTTACATGTAGGCAGCGGTTAATATCAGGTATCTTCCTGACCTCCTTATGTACTTTCGACCTTATTCTGTGAGACCGAGCTCTCACTGAACCTGGAGACCACTAATTCATTTGGACCAGATGGGAAGCATGTCCTAAAGCAATCCTGTCTCCACCTTCCCCACAGCAACATCAGATGGGTGCCACCAAGCCCAGCCATTAAATGGGTGCTGAGGAATCTGAATTCAGGGATTCATGCTTGCACCAAGTTCTGTACCCACTGAGCCATCTCCCCAGCTTCTTAGTTGGAAGTTTTCCTTAAAAATTAAAACTAAATTCTATTTACTTCAAAGGAAAAAGCATTAAGCTTAAAACCAATAGGCATTTGTCACATTGAAAATGTTTTCCAACATCCTCAGTTACTGTTATTAAGTGTGCGCTGCACAGAAACGGGAGTCACTTCAAATGAATCATTTGCTTATTGACAATTACAAATATCTACTGAAACAAGGCCACCAAATTCCAGGGAAACCAAGCACTAAGTTGGCACCAAGTGCCAACATCTTGAATCAAAAGCCCATGTGTGTGAGCTGACATCCCCCCTGCAGCATTTCAGCACCCCACAAGGGAGTGAAGAACAGAGTCTGCACCACAGCAGAAGCAGACAGGCTCTTGCCTGTGGTCAACAGCTTTCAAGCAACTGAGAACAAATAGGTCCTGTCTGTGCAATGTAGATTTTCTCATTAGGGAACCATATTGCATCTCATTCTCTATACAGATTGGAGCACAACATTGCCAGAATACAATATAAAGCAAAATTAAATTTGCTAGCTGAGGAAGCAATAAGTAAGAGAAACTTCAGCGAAAGACAAAGGCGAAAGAGGAAAAGTAAAGAAGCAGAAACTCTGCTTGGGGTGGGGGCAGGCGCAGCAGATTCTCTTTCTTGTCCCAGGTGAGGCGTAGGATAGGGGAAGAGAGGTGAGATGATGCTGACTCTGACCCCTCCTATGAGGAGAGCTTAAATCCTGTTCTAAAGCGAGAACTTAAGCAGTTGTCTGTCCACAGTTCACCTTTATTTGCATATCACCTTAGAACCTTCATCTGGCGATGGATCGAGACAGAGACCAAATTGGAGTACCGGACTGAGCTCTTAAGATCCAAATGAGGAGCAGAAGGAGGGAGAACATGAGCAAGGAAGTCAGGACCAAGAGGGGTTCATCCACCCACTGTGACAGTGGAACTGATCTATTGGGAGCTCACCAAGGCCAGCTGGACTGGGACTGAATAAGCATGGGATGAGACCGGACTC
Source organism: Microtus ochrogaster (assembly GCF_000317375.1). NCBI lineage: Eukaryota > Metazoa > Chordata > Mammalia > Rodentia > Cricetidae > Microtus > Microtus ochrogaster. The sequence goes on from NC_022036.1 coordinate 705,238, forward strand.
TCTGAACATGGGGAACAATGAGGGCTGATGAGAAGCCAAGACAATGGCACTAGGTTTTGATCCTTATACATGAACTGGCTTTGTGGGAGCCTAGCCTGTTTGGATGCTCACCTTCCTGGACCTAGATAGAAGTGGGAGGACCTTGGACTTCCCTCAGGGCAGGGAATCTGGACTGCTCTTCATTCTAGAGAGGGAGGGAGAATGGAGTGGGGGAAGGGGGATAGGGGCCGAAGAGTGGGGGGAGGGGGTGATGAGTGCGAGAAGGGGGAGGGAAATGGGAAACGGGGAGGAGGCGGAATATTTTTTGCAACATCTAAAAAATAAACAAACAAAAAGAAAGAAATAAAATTCATCTTGTTTTATTATTGTGAGAGTTAGCATGAAGGCCTGTCATTGTACCTGATGTGACAGCATGAATAGTGTTTTTTGGTTTTTTTTTGTTTTGTTTTGTTTTTGTTTTTTACAAATGGGCAATTTGAAAGATAGGGAGAAAATGTGATCACCAAGACATACTGGCATTTGGTGCATATTGGAAAGAAAGGGAATGAATAAGTGAATTTGGAATATGGCATGTCAATCACGATGGGTGAGCCCCACCTCTGGTGTATGTCATCTATGTATATCATGAAGGCAGTTGCTTGTTTGTGTTGTAAAAGGTAGGTGGTTAGGATTCCAGAAATAAAAACATTCTAAGTAAGCTGTGAGCAATTCTTTTTTAATTTGTCACCCCATAGTTGCCCCATAGTCTGACAAAGAAGTCAGACTATTTATTCTACCAGGGTGCTTGCCGACTCAATAGAAACACATTCTGTTCTATGTAACAGACCCACCTAAACATTTAAAAAGTTAAAAAAAAATGAGTAGAGCCTACTCTTTGCCTTTGAATGCTCTATATTATAGAGGTCTTGAGAATAACGTACACATAAGGCATGGATTTCTCTAACCAAGATCAGAAGTGGATAATAAGCTCTATAAATACATTACTATAAATTTTAGAAGGAGAGAAATCCATCTTTCAGGTAATCATTACTGTCAGATTTAACTGGTTTTAAAATAGAATGAAAATTCTGTTAGGAAGAAGGATGTATTCTTATTAGAATTTTATGTGGTTTTCAGATTGTACCACCAGAGAAAAGAAATAATGTTGGAAGTACAGAGAGGAATTTCAGGAGCCAGGTTAAGGGCAGGAAGAGACAGATAGTAAGAAGGAGGGGGTGGCACACAGGGGAACATCATTAACGTGAAACAGCTTGTGACAGGTACAGAGAAGGAGTGGAGATGTGCACATGGCAGACTTCAGTAGGATGGGTTGTGCACATGGCAGACTTCAGTAGGATGGGGGATGCAGCGATGTGAGGGAGACAGAAAGCAGTAGGTTACCTTTAAAGGCAGCTCTTAGCAGCTTTTCCCTGCTATCTGCCGGATAGGTGGAATCCACTCACCCCACCCAAATCTGAGTTAGAATGTGACTGTTTAGCCAAAATCATGCTGTACAAATTTTGTTTAACCTTTCTTTGTGAGTCCTCCTATCTCCTGCTTTTATTATGGCGTGTCTCAGCTGGGAGGACGCGAATGGGTCTCTATGACATTCTACAACCCTCCAGGGAGAGTTCACATGGAAAACCCAGGACATCAGAGACAGAAACAGGCACAGTGGAGAAACAAGAACTTTAAAAGAGGCAGTGCTAAGGGCCCAGACAAGTCCAGTCCAAAGTCATAATCACTTATCAGATTCTCAGAGTCCCGTATCACAAAAGACAGACATCACTATCTTAGAATCGCCATGGTTTTGAATACTCCCCATGAGCCTGGAAGTGTCAGGGGTGGCAGTGAAGAAAGCCTTGTAAGGCAGGAAACCAAACAGTACCTCTCATCCATGATTTAACACTTAACTGTGGGAGAAAATATCCTACTGCCACTCTGTCTGAGAAGGTAGAAGATGTCCAGAGTCCCCTATTTACATTCTGAAAAGCCTGATGCTTTCCCAATAATAGAGAAGTGTGTTTCTTGGCTAGCCATATATACTCAAGTCAGCCACCTATGTGCATGGAACAAGCTGCTATCTTCAGTATATAATAGGTTCTTACTGTAGAAATATGGTTCCTCTGGATGAAGATTAATTACTAGTCACTTGACTGAATGATGGGTAGATAGACAGAAGGACAAAATGCCCAGAGAATGCAAAGAACAAAAATTCATTCACTCTAAGCTACAACTAGTTAATCAGGAAGGGGATGGACTTGTTTGCCATCTGATGAAGCTGTTGAACAGCGAGAGTGCAGGCAGAGATGAGATTTGGCTCAAAGGATACCTTAAGTCTGGATGGCTGCTCTGTTTCAGGGAACGACTAGATTACAAAGGCAGACAGTGCTCTGGTACCCAATAATGCAGGCTGCAGAAGACACAAAAGCTAATGTACAAGATGCTCTCTGTGAGAGGTCCTGAGCTAAAGGAACTGAGGAAGGAGGCAGGGAAGCTGTGGAATAAGATTGAGGACAGGAGAGATTATAGGAGCGATCAAACTATCACTTCTCCTAGGATAATCTCCAACGACATCCCAAACTAGAATCGGGATATACTTTCTCTTTGTTTCTACACTTCCCATCTGAAACACCTTGGGCAAGTAGGTGCCATCTCAATTGCCATAGTTAAAAGATGTTTTTAGATCATGGACAGCATGTGGCTTAGAATATCTGTTAATTTCAGTTCATGAAAACCAATTCTAATGTACTAGGGTGGGGAACAAATCCTAAGAAATATTAGATGCCTTTGAGGATCTGGAAGAGGTTCAAGCAAGAGCTTCTGGCACTTGTAAAGAGCCAGATGTCCAATCTGGAATGAAGTTAAATAGGAATACACCTCAAATTGGCTAGTAATAAGCTCCTGCCACTCTGAGGTGTTGCCACAAGCAATGGCACTGTGACTTTATTGTCTTCTATTGCTAAGGAGCAGAGTGGAAACTGTGGGGAGCCGGAGAGGAGCTGGAGTTTTTATTATTCCTTCTTAATCATGAATGTAAATAAGTCAAACAAACTAAGCCCAGGCAATAGAAGGATGGGAGTAGGGGGATGAGTTAGATTTGTTCTATCACGGTGGGGGAGTTCTATGTTTCAGACTCCCAGGTATTCACCACACAGGGAGTCTATGAATGGCATGGCATCTCTACGCAGTTCTGCAGACAAGTGCACACATGAAACATCCACTTCTCTAAATAGCAGGAATTGACCTCCAGCTGACAGCCCCAGTACAACCAAAAAATGCTACATAAGTGAAGAGGACAGAAACAGAATCATACCTTCCAGAACAAGATGGGGGACCTTCTGAGGCTGTCTTGGCAGAAAGCCTGGGCTCTATTTTGCTCCCAGCCATTCCCGACTTTGGAGAGTTGAACTAACATTATAATCTCTAAAATTAACAACTCTCAAGGCTAAAGAGAAGGCTCAGCAGTAAAGATCACTGGTTGCTTTTACAGGGGATCTGGGTTTGATCCCCAGCGTCTACGTGTTGCCTCAAAACTATCTGGAACTCCAGTTCCGCAAACACCTTGTGAAGGCTTCCATGGGACCCAGGCTGGTGTACGGAGCACAGGAATACATGTAAGCAGAGCACTCATCAATGTTTAAAAGATTAAATTCACAACTCTCCAACTCTGTCTGACATATCAGTAGGAAACTCCTGGAGAGGGTGACAGGTGCCTCTGCCCGGGACACAGAATGCAGGGTCTCCCCTTTGACCTGAGCATTAGTCCACATCTACTCAGAATTTTGTCAAGGGCAGATTGCCTATGGCACTTGTCTTTTCCAATATCTAGGCATGATGGTTACATTCTTCTAGATATGAGGTGCACACAGGTCTGTGCAACTGTACCTGACATTTTTTGTCCAGTTTCTGCTCTATACAGAAAACACTGGGCTCATTCAAGAGCAATATATTACTTTTCCCAGGACACAAATTCTGGAGTGACTAACCCTTTCTAAATAAAAGCAAGAAATGAAATCCCACTTTTAAAGGGCATGTTTTCTTTTTAAATTCTCAGTAAGAACATTTAGACGCTAGACTGATCTTTTCCCCTCAAACAACCGAGTGAAGGAAACTGGCAGTTTTTCTCCTAAGCCTGTTTTGCAGATAACTTTCTCTTTTTCATTTTATCCCATGGGTATCACTTCCCATGTCTTTGTTACTTGGCTTCATGGTCATTATTTACATGTGTAAATATATATATATGTGTGTGTGTATGTGTGTGTGTGTATATACATATAATTTATATTTGTTATCCATAACATATACATTGCTAACACCTTATGGAGATTGTCTAAGGCTATATATCTAGTTAGCATGTAAATATGTTATTAATGTTTATAAAAAGTACTCATATATATTATACACATATATAACATATATTCTATAAAATATGTAATTATATATACATATATATATATAGTGTGTGTGTGTAGCAATTTCCTTTAAGCTGAAGCATTCTGTCTTAGAGAGAAGCACATTCAGACTCACTATGTTCTAAAGGGAGATGATCTGGTCAATCCTTGCAAAGAAGCTTAAGACTTAGGATAGGTGAAAGAAGAAGACTTCTTAAGATTCAGGAATTAAACACTGAAATGCTTTAAGAAGTCCCTAAAACTGGCCAGATTCACTAGGTCCTTCCCTCATCATATATAAATAAATAAGATTTTTGAGAGACATTTCGATAAGCCCAGCTTCTTTTTATTTATTTTTTATTGAGCTATATATTTTCTCCACCCCCCCAACCCTCTTCCCTTCCCTTCTCCCCTCTCCCATGGTCCCCATGTTCTCAATTTACTCAGGAGAGCTTGTCTTTTTAAACTTCCCATGTAGATTAGATCAATGTATATCTCTCTTAAGGTCCTCATTGCTGTCTAGGTTCTCTGGGATTGTGAATTGTAGGCTGGTTTTCTTTACTTTATATCTAAAAGCCACTTATGAGTGAGTACATATGATAATTGTCCTTCTGGGTCTGGGTTACCTCACTCAATATGATGTTTTCTAGCTCCATCCATTTGCCTGCAAATTTCAAGATGTTATTATTTGTTTTTTGCTGTGTAGTATTCCGTTGTGTAAATGTACCACATCTTTCTTATCCATTCTTCAGATGAGGGGCATTTAGGTTGTTTTCAAGTTGTGGCTATGACAAACAATGTTGCTATGAACATAGCTGAGCACATGTCCTCGTAGTATGATTGGGCATCATCCAGGTATATACCCAAAATAGTATTGCTGGGTCTTGAGGGAGGTTGTTTCCTAATTTTCTGAGAAATCACCATACTGATATACAAAACAACTGTACCAACTTGCACTCCCACCAGCAGTGGAGGAGTATTCCCTTTACCCCACATCCTCTCCAAATAAGTTGTCATCAGTGTTTTTGATCTTGGCCTTTCTTACAGGTATAAGATGGAATCTCAGAGTTGTTTTGATTTGCATTTCTCAGATAAGCCCAGCTTCTTAGAAGAGGCTCAGACCAGTCAAGCTGCATGAAAAAACAAAAACAACAACAACAACAAAAAAAAAAAACAGGCTAGCTGAGCTGTATTAAGAGGCAGAGATCAGATGATCTGCCTAGTAGATGCTCAGACAAACTGAGTCACTTGGAAGATACTTTTCAACCTGTTGAGCTGCCTGCAGATTGTGCAGTGAACTCCAGGCATCTAGAGTTTATAAACTGTCACTCGGGCTGGGGGTGGGACTTTGGTGATACCGTGAGTCATTTCTGTCTCCATAACCAACCTCTCACCCACACTCTTCGACATAAACCCAATAGAGTACATTGGTTTACTAAGTTGGACTTGGGTGGTATTCTTTCTTTTCTCTGTTGTTGTCCCTGGATGGAGGGGACATATTCAGGTCTACCTAGGAATAGTGTCACATGTCATCTATGTGCATGTGTGTGGAAATATGTAGGTGTGTATGTGTGTTGATGTGTAAAGGGGCATATGTATGTGCAAATGTACACATAGGAAGCTATTCATGGGAGAGCAGTGAATAACTTAAGATATTTCTTTTCAAGAGTCAACACTTTTTAGTCAAAATCTTTAATTGGCCTAGAGCTCACAGAAGTGAGGTTAGTTGGCCAGTGAGTCACAAGAGTCTATCTCCCTAGAGGTAGGATTATAAAGTCATATACCCATTTTATAAAGGTGAGTTCTGGGGGTTAGACACTAATCCTTTGGTAATATGAGATTTTACATACATCCTTGGGTCACAATTTTGCAAAGACCTTGTCTGATCATTCTATCCCATAATGACTGCAGTGTTCTTTGAATTACTGGAACAATTTTGTCTCTTCCATATTTAGTAGATCCTGATAAGTTGAAGTGTGGTGCAGAGTTTGTCAGGCTTTGGATGATAAACGCAGGATAATGGAAATAACCAAATGAGACACTACCTTCAAGTTAGCTCCATGTGAACTCAGGCACTTTCTCTTCAGTAATGCTGTCTTTGTATAAAGTGTCCCATTTTCTTCTTTCCAGTTGTTTAAAGTTTACAGGTCTTATTTTATGCTTTACAGTTTACAAGTCAAAAAAGAAATTCCATTTCATAGCTGCACTAGGACTTTAGACTATAATAACATTCCTTATCCTCATCAGCCACCTTATTCATCTGACTTTGATACAAAGGATTTGGGGAAGGTTCCTCAAATCAAATCTGCCCTCTATAATGAAGATTTTTATCTAGCACAGAGAATACAATAAATATTTGATGACAGATTGATTGAATTTAGTACTTGGGAGGATAGTCAAAATTAGGTGATGTTAGCTCAAAAACGTTGAGTGTAAAAATTACCACAAGCCATGACCCACTATTACTTCATCCTCTTACATTGCGAGCTCATTTAATTTTAACACATGCTAGATTATCAGTGTGTAAAGAACTTACATTTTCTACTTCTTTTGTACTTTTCCTCCAGTACACATTGGTAAGTATTACCTCTTGTTGTGTATCATACTGTGTGCAATTATCACTGAAAATCTGTATTGCAAGATTAAGGAGAGATAAAAGAAGCATCTGCATCCATGGTATCACGGATGGCTGCTGTGGGACAATGGTCTTGTACCCTGTAAAGTTTTGTTACATGTACTGGTTTAATAAAATGCTGATTGACCAGTTGCCAGGCAGGAAGTATAGGCAGGGCAACCAAAACAGGAGAATTCTGGGAAGACAAAAGGCTCAGTCTGCAGATGTCACCCAGATATAGAAGAAGCAAGATGAGAATGCTTCACTGATTAAAGGTACCCAGTTTTGTGGCTAACACAGACAAGAATTGAGGGTTAATGTAAGTTATAAGAGTTAATAAGAAGCGTGAGCTAATAGGCCAACCAGTTTATAATTAATGTAGGTCTCTGTGTGTTTCTTTGGGACTGAATGGCTGTAAGACGGGGCAGGATAGAAACTTCTGTCAACAGGGGGCATAGAAAACACATTACAACTCGACCAAGCACGCCTTCCCTGGCTCATATTCTGCCTCAGTGATGCTTCCCACTGAAGAATGCTCTTTCTAAAGAACAAAAACAATCCTGTATCAATATGTGGATCTAAGACCTTTTCTTTATCTAAAAGTAATTTTCTCATGAAACTTACCTAAGGACAACCCATGCATCTACCCAAATACTTTCATTTATTTGGTAAGGACCTTTTTAACTACAGGAAATCTATCTCATGCTCTTCTGTTTACAGGGCATTGTGGGTAAAATAATTGAAGCTTCTCTCATGTGTTATACTTATGTATTTCATCACAGATAATGACTCAGATCTTGGAGTCATATTGGTCCTGAGATGGCAACATGTCACAGTATTCAGTTGGTACCCAGCATCCCAAATGATGACTATTGGGAGTTACTCCACGAAGTTTGGAAGATTGTAAATGAATGCATAAGACTGATGGTCTTTGTTCCTTATCTCTTACTCCATTTTCCCCCTTATAGTCTTTGCATTTTCTCTAGTTGTTTCTACCAATAATCGCAGGACCCTTTGTCAACATAAGCACAAAGTAAATGACACGTGTTTCCTCTATCATTTTCCTCTTTCCTCCCCAAGGTATAGCAGCCTGTATGATTGCTGAGATAAGAACAAAACACTGTTGTGATTTCTAGATCTTTGCTTCTGCTGCTTGGCACTTGGATTTGTAGAAGGAGCCAGAGTCTCCCACTGGCTCCTTTACATGACATAAACTGCATAGAGAAGGCTCTTTATAACAAACATGCCCCTTTTCATCTTCTTTGCACTTAAACGAAGTTGACTGGTCCTATATGCTTTTCAAATGACAATACTGTTTGATTTTCCAGGAATCCTGTACTATAGGCAATAGAGACAACACTGCTGGTGATTGCACTCAATATTTATTCTCTGCTTTTTGTTTTTTCAATCTCCAATCCAGCATCTGAAGAGATTACTTTATTCCCCAACTCTCTGATACTCTTATTTCTCTCAGAAAACCATGGTGAACTTTTTTTTCCCTGCCAAGATTTGAGAATGGGTATTTTGGTGCTTTGAACAAGAATAGCCCTCACAGGCTCTTATATTTGAATGCTTAATCATCAGGAAGTGACATTTCTTCAGATGTAGCATTGTTGAAGTAGGTATGGTTGCGTTGAAGGAAGGGTGTCAGTGAGGGTGAGTTTTGAGGTTTCAACAGCCCAAGTCCAGTCTATTGGCATATCTTCCCGATGCCTGTGGATCTAGATAGGACTCTCAGCTACTTTTTGAGCACTATGTTTACATGAGTGCTGCCATGTTTCCTGCCATGATGGCAATGAACTAAAATTCTGAAAATATAAGCAAGCTCCAATTAAGTACTTTCTCTATAAGGCTTTCCATGGTCATGATGTCTATTTATAGCAACAGAGCACTAAGACAGGCAAGTAGCACAATTTTGGTAAACAAAATTTGGTAGGGAAAGTTAGCAGAAACCGTCAGGAAAAGGCTATTTTCTGTTAAATAAGAGTACAATATCTCTTCCTCTATGTATTTTTGTATTCTGATAGTATATTTATAAATAGAATAATCCTCCTCTCAGCCTAAGGACAAACATGGGAAGGGAGGGAAGCCACAATACGTCTGGGGACTAGCTTCAGAGTCTGAAGCCCTGGAGTGAGTACTCTAATTACTTGGGATGTAAGATAATGATTCACCTTCTATCAGGCCAGTTTTCTTGGTGATTTTTGCCTCCATGGTCAGTAGTATATTAATTAACCCAGGAATAATGTTGACACTTTGCTTAATTTCATATCTAACTGAGGTCTATGCCTCAGATTGTTGCTGTCCTTAAGGGAACATGTTATAATTATGTAGCTGGAACAACCAGCCTTCTCTGCCAATCTTACTCAGATTTTATCAGTTACTTTGTAAAATGTTTAATACTATTGACTGTGCTGTGTGGTATTGCAACAATCTACTTGGCAGAAGTGTGTGCAATATTTTCTTAAAAAAACCTTGTTGTATACCATCTATTTGTCTGATGCACCATTAGTTTGACTGTCTTTGATTTAAAGAGAAAGATAAGTTATAGCATAACGCCTAGGTAAAACCAGATATTTCATGAATAGAACTCAACAGCATCCTATTATTTGAAGGGTACCAATTGGCCACCAAGGCTTTAACAACTTTTTAAAATTCATTGCTATATTCTTCAGCTTCAACTGAAATCCTCCATCTATTTTTTTTAATGTTACAATTTTGATGAGTAGCTTTTTGTGTTTCAAAATAAATAAATAAATAAGAGTAAAAAAAAACAAGATATAGTCTTCATAGTTCACATTTTTTGTCTTCACATTTAGAAATGTATGCCAGGATAGTGCCCTGAGGGTATTTCTCAGAACAGTTTTCCTGTTAGCTGGGCATTGAAAATGCCCAGAGGCTGTGTTATTTCATATTAATTTTCCCAAGATTATGAGAGGCATTGGCTTATCCAGAGCCCAGAGAAGCCCAAAAACAAGAGAATATGCTTCACTTTACTTCTCTTACTGCTTGTCAAATTCATTCTGACAAACCGTCTGTATCGCATGTAAATAATGTTAGATGGAACACCCTTGGGAGGAAGCTGATGGGTATGAAACAGCTAACACTTGTAAAAGCTGCCCCTCAAAGCAAATGCTTCACAGAGTTCATGTGTTAAAGCAAATTTCTTTTATTATTGACACCTTCTTGGTCATCAGGAAGAACATGCTTCGTTTGCTGTACAGAAACTCAAACCCAAACCATTCAATATAACACATAATCATGAACAATGTAGGTGCTTCATCTGGACCATTTTGTAGATGTGTAACTATGGAGATGCAACTTGGGAGCCTGTATTCTCTCATGAAATGGTAAGCAGGAGGATGTGATTTGTAACTTAACAGCAGGCAATAGCAGGGGCTGTGGGTCAGACTAAAAAAACACGAGCCAGTTGAATAAGACTGATAGTGAGGAAATCAGACTGAAAATACAAATTTCAAAAATAGTTCTGAAATTCATTAAAATATTGAATTTACCTGCATGATTTTGATCCTTAAATAAGTAGAAATTTAGTTGCCTAAGATTTGCTCTTTGTTAATAAAGAGAATGAATGAGACAAGAGAGATCATAGACGCCCATGCTGTTCAATAGAACAGCACAGAAATGTGCTGCAGGAGAGCATCAGCACGAAGTCTTTACTGACTAATGGTCCTGGCTTTAGCCACACCTCATCCCCTTCAGCATCTTTTAGCATCCTTTCCCAGCTGTGCTCTCTTTCAGAGGAGGTTGCTGACATTTTTGTCATCTGTGGGTTTATATATATTTCATTGTTGATTATCTCTACAGGGGTTTTCCTTAATATAAATAATCTATGAAGTATTAAAACAAAAAATAAAAAAACAAACAAACAAGACAGGGCTTAGTTTTCTGTTAGTATCAAAACATTCAACAACCATATTGTCTTCCACTTTGTTCCTAAGTGATTAGCAAATAGAGGCTCATTCTAATATTATCGTAGATAAAATATAATTAGGAAAGTAGATCTTTCCAAAGTCATATTAAGATTCCAGGCCGAATAGATACAACTGTGGGATTATCTGGGCAGAGGTTCATGTCAGTTGTTATTAATAATTAAAGGTGCCACTTCTCAGTTTTTTAAAATTTCATTTTAAAGTGGAACCATAGGAATCATGCCTTTTTGTTACTTCATGGCACATAAACTCTACTTGAGAAACATGCACACTTATTTGCTAACAATGTTTCTTTAGAAAAATCACTACATGGTTAAAAGATTTCATGCAAAGCTCTTGTTTGAAAGAGGCTTCTTGGGCAGCTCATTGTTGTAAATCATACTTCTTATGCCGAAATAATAGTGATTAATATCCAAGAGCATAGTTGGTTATTGTCAGTGGTGTGAGCCAAATAATTGTTTCATTAAAGTGTGGTCTAATTATCCTATGCCCCCAAATGCTTTGGTCATAGACAAATCTGAGTATTCTAAGGGTCAACATGTGTCTGACTTGTTTGATTTGTATGCTGGGGTACATATCATCACTGTGATGTAGGATTTTTTTGCTTTCTGAGATAGGGTAACCCTCTCTGTGTAACTGCCCTGGCTGTCCTGGAACTTGCTCTATAGACCAGGATAACATCAAACTCACAGAGATATATGCCTGCCTCTGCCTCCTGAGTTCTGAGATTAAAGGAGTGTACCACCATTCCTGGTGATGTTGGAATTTTAACATAGTCATGGTAAGAAGAATGCTACATATGTTCACATTTGACCTCTTCATTTCACATCTCAGAAAAAAACAGTTCAAGAAAGGGTACATGAGCATCCCATATTCAGAGAGCCAAGAACAGATGTAGGAGCAGAACTTTACTAAGTAGTAGTTTTCTCTCTAGGGCACTCTGACTCAGAGGGTCAAGGTAAAAAGTTGTCCAAGAAGGATTTCTGATGAAACCAACTATCACAAAAATGTCTCTTGAAATATTCTCAGTCCTGAAAAAGACATGAAAAAAGGGAACTTTTAAACAATGTCTTCTGGACATGCTAGAACTATTACACTTGTAAACTCACAGCAGGTGTAGTACAAAGCCGGAAGGGGTTCATGATCTGCTACATCTGAGGAGTGACGGACAGCTGATGGCTTTTAGGGGAAGGAGAGTCAGTGTTTGCTTTAAGAGTGTGGATCATCTTTATATCAACCATACTCCACCAGGTGGTGCCCACCCAGAAGCATATGGACAGTGTAAACTGGAAATTTTGAGCCATTAAAGTTAAAAAACAAAAAGGACATGAAGTTGGGGGATAAGAGAGTGGAGAAAGGACTGTGAAGTATTTAATAGAGTAGTTGGGGTGTATATGATAAAAACACATTGTATTAAATACTAAAGAACTAATTAAATGTTTATTTAAAGAAATGGGATGGGACTATAAAACATGTTTCGTCTCTTTACCACCTGCAATTAGACTAAGAAAATAGAGTTTAAAAATAAAAAAACCCAAAATGATTTAGTATGAGTACAACTGTAAAATAATTGAGAAATATAAAAGACATAAGATAAACAGAAATCAAAAGTAAAAGTCTGATATAAGTTCTGATATATCAATGGCATTAAATCTGAATTGATTAAATAATTGAACCAGAAGGTAGACATTTGTTAGAAAATGTAACATGGAATTGAACTACGTTCTGTCAACAAGAAATACATTTTATATTTGAAGTAACAAATAATTAAAAAAGGAAAAATATGTATCATAAGAATTACCCTAAAAACTGATAAATGAAAAAAATTAAGCCATTATCAGGGCTGAGGAAAAAAAATTGGATAAGCAGGAACAAAATGGAGAACAGAGAAACAATAGAAATAATTGATAATATCAACTATCCCTTTGAAAAAATTATGAAATAGATAAATTGAATAAGATTGACTAAAAGAAAAGAAACAAAACAAAAGGAAAAAAAGAAAAAATGTAAAATTACAGAAACCAGGAAGAACTGTTAAACCTTGCTCTGGACTTAACAGAATTAAAAAGATTAAGAGAAAATGCTATGAATAAATCTATTTTTGACAAATTAAATACGTAAAAGGTAAAGAGTGAATTTCTGACAAGGTTCAAGCCACCAAAAATGGGCTCAAGAAGGAATAGACTATCTTAATAGCCTTTAATATTTAAAAAGATTAAGCTTATCAGTTTTTGCCTAAAAAGTATTCAGAAAGAAAAGTTGAAGCCCAAAGAACTTCACTAGTGAGTCCTCCAACACTCTGCAGAAGTAGTTCGTATCAGTTCTTTACTTATCTACAAAATCAAAGAGGAGAAAATATCCCACAACTCATTCTGTAGACTGATATTATTCTCATGTCCCAAACAGTAAAAAAGGTCATCTGTTAGCAAACATAGAGTTGTAACACTTTTGAATTGCCATGGAAGAAAATTTAATGAAATTTTAGCAAATCACACCCAGCAATACCTAAGCCCATTTATTTCACAGATAAGTTAGATTTGAAAGATTGATTTAACAGCCCTAATTCAATGAATCTAACACACAGCAGACCATCTTAATAACTATACTAGAAGCATTTGACATTATTTTATATCTCCCAATTATTAAACACTTTAACAAATAAGCAAGAGTTTGGAATCCTTTCAGTTTGATAAAGGGCACTTCAGAAATATCCACAATGAGTGTTCTTACTCTATATAGAAAGAATTAATGGTTTTCTTCTAAGATGAAAAACAATTCAGGCACATACCCTACTTGCCACTATAATTTGCAGGTTATGGACATGGCAACACAGCAAAAAAGAAAAATCACCCATATTGTAAAAGAAGTAAACGTCTATTTACAGATAACATAACCTTCTATACATAGAATATTATTGGGCCCACTAAAATTACATTATGATTGATTAGTAGTGCTTTCAGACACATGATCAATATTTATTGGCAAAGACCAATGAAAGAATGAAAATAAAATACATTTTACTTATAATAGCATTAAACAATATAGATATTAAGAAATTAAAGGGTAAAAATTTCACCATTAAAATTGCAAACCTTTGTTGAAATAAAGAAGACCTCAATAAACAGAGTTCACCATGTTAATGGGTCAAATGACTTAATAGTATTAAGATACAATGTTTTCCTAAATTGATTTATGCTTCAATGCAACAGTTTTAAAGCCCAGCTTTTTCTCCGTAGAAACAGGTGTGCTGAATTGAAATTTTATTAGAAAATTCAGAAAACTCAGGATTAATAAAACAATCTTGAAAAGTATAAATACAGTGGGATGATTCACACTTTACAATTTCAAAAGTGTAAAGGTATAGAAACAAACACTGTGTAGTATTGACACACTAACAGACAGATACACAGAGCTACAAAATAGAATTTTGAATTCAGAAATAAATTCTCACAATTATCTCATTTGAGGCTTAAGTAGGTATCAAACAATGCAATTTTTTAAAAAGAAATAGAGCTGATACAAATATGACCACATGTGCACACATGCACGCGTGTGCACACATGTGCATGCGCGCACACACACACACACACACACGGAATTGGTTTAAAAGACACAATTATCACAGATATAACTAATAAATTCTTAGTGTTAAGTTGGGAGCTTAGGCGCCAGCCCCTTGCATCTATCCTAGCTCCCTGGCCCTGAAATTTAGCACTCTGGACTTCAGCAGGCCAGATCCTGACCCCTCCCAGGGTGGGAGGTCAGGACTACTACCAAGAGTATTTAAGTGAACTCCCAAAAGAGGAACAGGTGGTTGTGTTTGTGTGGTTTCCTGGTTGTCCCTCGGGGCCACCCAAGAGAACAGAACTCCCATCAAACCTGGATATCTCTTAATTTGGCTTGTTTTGATTTGGTTTGATTGGGATTTTGCATCAGCTGAGAGCTTCCATTAGGAAAATATTCCGAACATCTTGGAGGTCCTACTGAGATAGGGCAGGCCCTTTTTATGCGGCAGGCCGTGTGTTGAAAGCCCCCTATTTTACAATCTGAGTTTTCCATGCCACCCTTAAACCAGCTTCTGGGCTACAGCTGCTGCGTATTGGTGAGTCCCTTTTCTTTTCTATGCTATAGGGTTTTGGGGGGACCCATTCAAACTTATTTTTTTTTTCAATTTTCAGATTCCTGCTAAAGTCACAGCCTGTGCCAGGGATTCGATTCCCAGCAGTGGTCAGATTGGCAGGACCGGCCTTGGCTGAGGTGGAGATCTGTTTGTTTTGGGACACCAGGCATTCAATCTTCACTTCCCCATTTGGACCTAAGAGCCATTTTGGCAGACTCGCTGGAGTGGACTTAGGTCACATAGTTGGGCATAGACTCTAAAATGGACACTTGCGGCTCAAAACCAGATCCGCTGCCTCCCCTAGCATGCCTCCTACAAAAGCAGACTTTTACAACCACTCTGGAAATCAGTGTGGCGGTTTCTCAGGAAATTTGGGATCAACCTACCCCAGGACCCAGCAATACCACTCTTGGGAATATACCAAAGAGATGCCCTATCATACTACAAAAGCGTTTGTTCAACTATGTTCATAGAAGCATTATTTGTAATAGCCAAAACCTGGAAACAACCTAGATGCCCCTCAATGGAAGAATGGATAAAGAAAGTGTGGAATATATATGCATTAGAGTACTACTCAGCAGTAAAAAGAACAATGACATCTTGAATTTTGCATGCAAATGGATGGAAATAGAGAACAGTATCCTGAGCGAGGTAACCCAGACCCAAAAAGATGAATATGGTATGTACTCACTCATTAGTGGATTCTAACCATAAACAAAGGACATTGAGCCTATAGTTGGTGATCCTAGAGAAGCTAATTAAGAAGGTGAACCCAAAGGGGGAAAAATGTAGTTATCTTCCTGGATATTGGAAGTATACAAGATTTCCAGGCAAAAATTGAGAGCTTGGAGGTGGGGGTGGGACAGGGGTAAGGGAAGACAGGGAGAGAGAAGTGAGAAGGGGAGGATGGGGAGAGCTTGGGGGAATGGGACAGTTGGGATGGAGGAGGGGTGGATATGGGAGCAGGGAAGTATATATCTTAATTAAGGGAGCCATTTGAGAATCGGGGGCCAGAGACTGGACTCTAGAGGGGTTCCCAGGTGTCCTAGGAGATGCCCCCAGCTTGTTCCTTGAGCAGCTGAGGAGAGGGTGCCTGAACTGGCCCTATACTATAGCCACTCTGATGAATATCTTGCATATCACCACAGAACCTTCATTTGGCAATGGATGGAGATAGAGACAGAGACCCATATTGGAGCACACTGAGCTTCTAAGGTCCAAACGAGGAGCAGAAGGACAGAGAACATGAACAAGGAAGTCAGGACCGCGAGGAGTGTGCCCACCCACTGTGACGGTGGAGCTGATCTAATGGAAACTCACCAAGGCCAGCTGGACTGGGACTGATGGAGCATTTGATCAAACCGGACTCTCCGAACGTGGCTGACAATGAGTGCTGGCTGAGAAGCCAAGAACAATGGCACTGGGTTTTGATTCTATTCAATGTACTGGCTTTGTGGGAAGCTAGTCTGTTTGAATCCTCACCTTCCTAGACCTGGATGGAGGGGGGAGGTCCTTGGAAGCCTGACTGCTCTTTGGACTGGAGAGGAAGGGGGAGGGAAGTGGGGGGGGGAGGGAAATGGAAGGAGGGGAGGATGTAAAAATTGTAATAATAATAATAATAATAAACAAACAAATAAATAAATAAACTAGGCTTAACTGACACAATTTGCCCCAAAAGGCGGCTAATTTCCCTAAGCTCTAAGATTTGTCCTCTATACGACCTTGACAGTGGGACCCCTTGGCCACCAGAGGGAAGCCTTGAGCTTATCATCTTCCAAGACCTAGAAAATTTTTGTAGCCATAAGGACAAATGGACAGAGCTTACATATGTCCATGGGTTTGGGGCTCTGTGCTCCCACTGCCCCCTCAGTAGCCAGTGCCTCGCAGCACCAATCTTGGTCGCTAAGGCCCCAATGCCTCCAAATTCCCCGTCATCTGGAAATTGGGACCCCGACAACTCCAGTTGGACCAAGCAGTTAGAGGCAATGGCCCCTCCCCGACTCCTTCAAGCCCACACTGCCCAACCCTCTCCTGCATAGCAACAGTCTCTCCACATTCCTCCCCTTCCTCATCTACCCCTCCCTTCTTAATCTGGAGGCTCAAGGTCAACTTTCACCTTTCCCACCTTCTCCTCCCCCTCTTAACTTCATCTCTTCAACCTTGGAACCCCTCTGTGCACTGGGCTAGCCCCTTCCAATCCTCCCCAGTCTCCTCTCATACCAGATCCCACTATAGCTCTGCCCTTCTCTGTCCACTCTGGGAGGTGGTGGGAGCTAATGCATTATGAAGGTTCATGTTCCTTTTTCTCTTCCAGATCTCTCTCAAATAGAAAAGCGACTAGGTTCCTTTCCCACTAACCCTTTTGCTTATATCAAGGAGTTTCCTTATTTGTCCCAGACCAATGATCTTACCTGGCATGACAATTATGTCATTCAAGTGCAAACTCTGACTATTTCTGGAGGTCCAGTTATGGATGATGTAATAGTCAAGCTAGGAGTGGGATGTTGCTATGATGGACCTGAGCAGGTGACTTTTTATTCCTTGTGATATTTTTGTTGGACGGTTGTGGAAAAGTTTAGAACATTGATCTGGAAAAGCCACTGTGTTTTCAGAGCTTACATGGGCATCCTGTGTGAGTCTAGGAATTAAGAATGGTGAGAGAAATGCAGAAGATGGAGGTCAGACATAAGAGATTTTGGAGACAAGCAAAAACCCTGCTTCCAAGTGGGGCTGGCTGTCTCTTGAGCTTGTAGCAGAGTTAGGGAATAGGGAGAAGGTAAGGAAGAGTCATCTCTGGTATTGGTTTGCAAGGTAAGAAAGAGTCATGGAGATCAGATTAATCATGACACCACAGAGAATTGAGTGGTAAAGCCACAGTTATACTGCAGAAATAAGATATTGGAAATGCCAGGACTGTGGAGTTTCTGTTATGGGTAGTGACAAGTGTATGGAGGCACAAACTAAAGACTATGAAACAAACTTTGTGTGCTGTGGATGGCAGAGATGCAGGAGTGTGGCTTTCTAAGCTTTCAGGAGCCGGAAAAACATATATGAGTTCCACATATTGGACACTGAGCTGTAGGTGCTGGATTTATACTGGTGGAATTTGGTTTTGCTTTGACATATTGTTCCTAGGCCCTGGGTCTTTCTTTCTGGAATTAGAAGTTTGCATATCTTTTTGTGATTTTACAGGAGTCCACAGCATGAACTTTTAAAGCAATAGAATTGTTAAAGAGTGTAGGGCTTTGAAAATTGAAATGTGTTTTGTGTTGTGATATTAACATGAGACAAAATATCCTAATAAATGTTAACTATCCACTTGCCAAAGAATCTCCAAGAAAAAAAATCTCAAGTAAATTGCCTATTGGTCAGTGTATTTGTCAGTAGGGATTACCTTTATTATTAATTAATATAGAAGGATCTGTCACACTGCATGCAGGACCTTTCCCTGGGAAATTGATCCCAGGTTATATACAAAAGTTTGTTACACATGAGAGCAGTGAGTTCTCGACATGATATTTATCTCTCTGGGTTTTTATTAATTGTGCTACAACATGTGATATGGAGTCTGGGAAAGAAAAGGAAAGGAAAAGATTTCATTATAGACGTCACAACTACTGTCTTTGTTACTTCAAATCTACAGCTTTGTAAAGTCTAGAGAATGAAGAGATGATTCACAGATTATAGAAAATAATATTCATTCAGAGGAATCTAGGGCAAACTTGAAAAACACCTGAATTATATTAATAATGAAATAATTAAAGAAAAATGATGAAAAATTACAGATAATATTAAAATTTATGATATAATAGATGTCTTTAAAGGATAAAATTATATTGGTAAGAAGAATTTTCAGTAAATAATTGTATAAGTTAATAATGAATGAGATTACTATGGAGAATTCATTGAAAAGTAAGAAGAAAGAATTCTGTGTGTATCAATAAATTCATAATAGGACATCTGGAAGCATGTCTACAAAGTCCCCAGGGAAAGAAAATTTGACCTAAGTATTATCGTACTGAGAAAAACAGCCATACAAGTGGCAGCTATGTATTTTCCAACAAACAAGACCCCAGAGACTTTAAATTTCATGAGCACATCTTTAAAAAGCATTAAATAATAATCTACAGTTAACCAAGGAAAGAATAATAAATCTGTAGTAAAAGAAATAGTTGTATGTGCTGAAACCACATGAGCACAGAAACCTGCAAAACAATTTTGCGACTCCAGGTATTCAACAGAATATAAATACTATCAATTATATTAAGGTGGAAATGTGACCAGCATGGTTCCTAGTGGAGTAATGTAGAGTAATGAAGGTGGGAACAAAACATCAAATCACATTTTATTTTACCAAGGCAGGCATATCAACATTAGAGACTAATAGTCAAATTATGGAGGAAGAAGCATATTATTAGTATACTCATGAATTCATTCATTCATTCAACTTGGAGATATATCACAAGGCCCTACTATTCAAGAATTAGCACAGGTAATTAGCAGCACACGAGAAAGGGAAAACCAGTCTTCTACAGACCCTGGATAGGTCATGAATTTGACAGAGTGTGTGGGGACAAAAATGGGTTTCAGGAAAGAGATGGAGGGGAGAAAATGTTATAAATGCAGCACTAACTTGTCAAAGTCTCAAAAATTAAAGATTTACACAAACCTCCAAATGTTTATTGAACTCTACTCTTCTCTGAAAGTCCCTAGGATAGAGTAGGGAACAAAGCCAAGGACTCTCCACTCATATTCAAGTGCAAACTACAGAAAGTCAAAAGGCAAACAAATTCATCTGGAAACATCTGTGTTGAAGGACAGTGTGCAGGGTGGTCTGGGAGGAAACAGCACAGTTCAAAGTTTACTTGAGAAGTTATGGACGGATATATGATTGCTGATTTGGTGGGGGAATAGTCCAGGGAGAGCTAACGGCACAGGATCAAGGTTGAGGCCATAATTCCATAATAGCAGGCCAGAGATAGCCCTAGGTAGAGGGGCTAGAAGACCAAACGAGGAGTCAGAGATTCATCTCAATAACAAGTCAGCACCAGAGAATGGTAATCAGAGGAATGGTTGAATTTGTGCTTTTCAATAGAGAATATTCTGCCATGCAGTCAACAGAAAGGCCAGTCAACAGGTGACCAGAGTGGTGGGAGAGGTGCTACTGGTCTAGCCTTGGTGAGGTAGATAAGGTGACAATAATATATGGCTGTATAGTGATTGCTGAGGGTTCTGTGGGGTGTGGAGCAATTCAAAGGAAGGGAGTCTGGCATTTCTGCATAGCTACTTGGGTGTGTGGTGGTATTTTTCATTGAGATGACAAAGACTGGAAGAAGGGGGTGGGTCAGGACAATACTGAGATGCCTAAATGAGATTGGAAGGCAGATTTTAACAGTAAGTTGTATACATATATTGTGCTCCGGAAAGAGAGTAGTTTAGTGGGATAAATGTGGACATCATTAGCATATAGATGGATTATCACAGTGAAAATCATACCATGACAAGCAGAATACGCATGGGAGCAATGTATGGGCATAGGTCTTAGCAGACGTGTTTCTCCTGTCGGTGAATTTGTCAGTTTACCAAGCAATGAATTCCTACATCACCTTAAAGTCCACCAGTAGGCATGCTATATTATTAAGTCTTATCAAAAGTTTCAGACTTGGCAGATGGCTCAGTGAGTAAGGTTCTTGCTGTTATTAGTTCATTTTCTGTTGCTGTGATAAAATACATTGACCAAAAGCAACTTCAGGAAGAAAGGGTTCATTTTGGCTTATGGTTCTAAAGGGATAGAGTCCATCATGGTTGAGAAGGCATGGTATGAGGACAGGAGCAGGAAGCAGAGAAGTCATATTTCATCCACACAAAGAAGTGAGTAGCAGAGCAGAGAATGCAGCAAGACCATGTAACTTTAAAGCCTACCCCTAGTAACATATTTCCTCCAGGAAAGTCCCACCTCCTAAAGGTTCCATAAATTCCCCACACAGCACCACTATCAGGAGACCAAATTTTCAAATACATGAGCCTATGAGGGACATTTCTCATTCAAATTACTATTCCACACAAGCATGAGGCATTGAGTCT
Organism: Microtus ochrogaster; assembly: GCF_000317375.1. NCBI lineage: Eukaryota > Metazoa > Chordata > Mammalia > Rodentia > Cricetidae > Microtus > Microtus ochrogaster. The sequence continues at coordinate 726,379 of NC_022036.1, forward strand.
CCTTTCCCATTAAGCATATAAATAGGCATGGTAGGCATGGCAACCCACCTACAATCCTAGCACTTTGGGGGCTAAGACAAGAGAACTCCATAGCAATTTGGTCTGGTAGATTAGCTGAATTTGTGAGCTCTGGGTTCGCATGAAGGACTTTACCTCAACATATAAGGTGGGTGGAGAGAAATGGAATAAGACACCCAATAACAACCTCTGGCCTTAAGATACGCCTGAACACATGTATATCCCCATACATGTGAATACCTATATGGATATGCATACATACTACACACATACAAACATAGGCAAAAAAACCCTTGCATCTTCAGAGACACATTGAAATTGATTCATCAACTTGCACAGTTCAATGGAATCTGCCTGCAAGTAGTTATTTGAAACTCTAAATTTGGTGATGGGCTCCTTAGCTACACAGAAAATGATGCCATTTATCCAAGATAGTGCACAAATAATTAGAAAGAAAACAATTATTTCACATTTCTGGTGGTAAAGTATTAGGAAAATCAAATTCAATCCATTCAGAATAATACTAGCTCAGAGCATACAAAAACCAGTTGCCATCACAAACTCAGTCCTTCAAGAGTACAGATAGAATGCACTTCCAGAAGACAAGAAACATAACTGGCTTTTAGCTTCACTTTAGCTGTTAATTTTGTGCAGAAAAAAACCCAAATCTATACCTTTTGCTTAAGTAGTTAATACTTTTGCATATTCATTATACCATATGCATTAAATGTTTTAAAAGGAGTTCACTATAATTGCTCTAATAAAAAATGTGATTATTAGGTCTCATTATCATCTAATTTGGTTGGCTAATTACTTCTTAAAAATGAAAATAAGTCTTACTAATGTGATGTTAATTAGTAACTCAGCTATTGTTTTTTATAAGTGTATATGAAAAATCTGCTATTTCCCAAGTCCCCTTTCCTAGCACTTTAAACAATTATCATCTTATATTTCCATTTCTGATAACCAAGTCAAAAGCTTAAATACAACTACTTTTTGTTAAAGTGTAACTATGCTATTACTACATAACACAAAACTAGCTAAAATAATTTTAAAAATTCAAGCCATTAATTAGTTAATTTGACCAGGCGTTGTACATTGACTATTTTGGAATCTCTTCACCTGGAGTTAATATCTGATTTCTCTTTGGATAACCTCTGTAGTTCATTCTCATTACATTGAAACTCATCTATAAACCTGGACATTTCAGCGGCTCCTTTGGACACTTCCAATGGGCTACATCCAGGGGATTATGAAGCACGTACATCACACTCAGCTGCCATCTGAGTCCTGGGATCACTATCCCAGCAGTGGAACAGGACACTTTCTTAAGTCATTCCCATTTTCACCCTTGGTAACCCTGTTTTTAATAACTTGATCCCATAAGTGAAGCATTCACCTCTACTAACACCACAGCTCAGTGATGGGTCTCCACTTAATTGTCCCTACCTCATCACTCGACCATGTAGTCTTTCCATTCTGCCTTTTGAAATCCATGTCAAAACATTAAAGCCCCTCTAAACTACCCCTTCTTCCCATTCCATGCCTTGATTAGAGGAAGCCCACGCTGCTTCCTCTACTGCAGTACTTAGAAAGGGGTGCGATTTCTATATACAGCTTGATGGCCCAGTACATCAGTGTGGCTAGCTTTCTAAAGCCTGGTTCTTAGTTTTTATTCCTGCCCAAATGCTCTCCTTAGGTTAATCCTGCCATCCAGTTTGTCATCTGTATGTCTCTCCTGGCTATCGTTTCTTCCAGGGTTCATGTTTACTACTAACAATTTTAGAAGCTCCTTTGGGTCTGTACGCTAGACTTCATATCAAACATTCATGAATATGTTCATAATTATTAATGCCTTGGATTTTACTCTATTTTTAAATATTTATTATGTATTAGTTAATGAATTAATGTGCGCCTAAGTCCATATATATGCCACATCACATGTGAAAATCAGAGGATAACTTGAAGGAGTCAGTCTCTCTTTCTACCATGGGAGTGTCAGTTCTGGGAATTGAACTGGGGTCATCAGTCTTTATTCACTGAGGATTTTGTCCTGTCCCAGTGCCTTGGTTATAAAATAATATTCCCTTCTCTCCTCCAGTTGTTGATCCATTTTATATCTTTGCATTCTTCGTATATCTCATTGACATTTCATTTCTTCAGCTACAAATCTCTAATCCAAACATCTCGAGTTCTTGCCACAGCTATTCTTGTACAGCTCATTGCTCATACGATCAATTGTTGCTATATCTATATCCACATTTCCTTAGCACTTTTCAACCACCATTTCTGGATTTCTCATCTATTCTTCTACCCCAAAAGTCATTTTAGGGACCCACAGACTCCACGTAAGTAAAGTTGCTGCGTCTGTTAGTTCTCATCCTGCTGGACTTTCAGTTTCTCACTTTCACACTCAACTGTTTTCTGTTGACTTGTTGGTGCCAGATGCTTCTGAGTTGCACCTACCTGTTGAAGTGGGTTCTTTGTTTCTAAGAAAGAAATGTTGGACTATCTCACCAATGGACTTTAGGCATTCTTCCCTTCATGTTCCATGAAGACACTCTCAGTGGAGGAGGTAAGAACCTATCCCCCATACGAAGCTGCACTGGCTTGCCTAGGTGTCCCCAAAATGTGCACATCTCACAGAGCCCTCCTTCCAAGATCCAGAGGGAACTGTACAACTTCCTGCCTGCTGGATGCATTGGGTATCACAAACCCACATCTAATGCAGCACTGTGAAATACAAAATCCTGGGTTTCTGTCACCATCCGGTCGTCTTAGAGCACCCACCCCGTGTCACGTGCATAAACTCTAAAGTGAGGATCATCGCCCATGCTTCATTTCTCTTCTTACTTCCCCAAAACCTGGCATCCTGGCCATTTTTCCTCCCAAATAGCTGTTGCAGGGATGGACTCTATTAATAACTACAAGCACTGCTGTGGCACAATCTCACTATCATCTCCCAGCTGGACTTCTCAATAGGATCCCAATCACTCAAGCCTGGCTTTAATCAGTTCTCAAGGCTACAGGCAATGTAATCTTTAATTACAAATTGGATCATGCTAGATACCTACTCTAAAAGTTTCACTGGATTCCTATCATCTTAAAATAGAGAGTTTTCATTTTTCTCATCTTACCATCTCCTCAGCTCACCATTGTTTGTGCACCTCCTCAAACTATGAATTATTAATTTACATATTGCATATTTATTTAGCCTCTCATTCTCCACACTTGTAGCTCTACTTGCCTGAAATGCTTGTTTTTTTTCTGTTAACAGTGTTAGTGCCAGAGGGACCTTCAGACCTCAGGGCACCCATCGTCCTCCAACATGAATCCATTGGTCCTCATGTAGAAGATCCATGTGCTTCCATCCTCCAATCACATCTGCCTTTAGAATAAACTCCTAGTTTAAACCAGTCCAATCACGGGTTTATATTTAGTAAAATGACTATCTGGTTACCCCCCTTTTCCTCTAAATGTACAGGTTAAGGCAGAGACTATTTTAGATAGTGCAGTTAGTAACTACCCAATCCAGACCAGTGAGTATCCCCTCATTCATTTAATAGGTGAATACAAATACCATGTGCAGACTTCAGCTCTTTCAGTAGGGAATTGCATAAACAAAGTCAGGTACTCAGTCATATACTTTATAAATACACCAAAGTCCTCATTTTTCTATTATATTCTGAAGAGTTTTGCCCTTAAGCCATTGCTTTAAGTTTGTACAGAAATAGGATTCCAATATCCACACCCTAAATAGTCTGTTTCAATCATTAAACATTACCCTGGCATGAATAGAGACTAAAAATTTACATACTGAAGTTCTAACCCTCAATATCAATGAATATCTGTTATTTGGAAATAGGGTCATTAGAAATACAATTAGTAAGTATAAGTTCATTTGGGTTGATTCTAATATTAATAGGATTAGTGTCTCCATAAAATTATACATGTATATAGATAGTTAAGTACCCAGAAAGAATGGCATGTGAACCTGAAAGCAGAGGTCAGGGTGATGTCTCTACCAGCCAAAGAATGACAAAGGTTGTCACAGACCACCACAAACTAGGGGTCATGGGGCAGATTCCTCCTCATCTCTGAAACTCTGCCAAAATGTCACAACTCTTCTGATTTATAAACAACAGAAACTTATTTTCTAATCTTGGAAGTTAGGAAGTCCAAGAAGCAGACCCTGGTAGATTTGGTGTCTAGAGAGGGCCACTTTCTTTTTTGACTGGCTCCTTGCATGGCAGAAGGGGACTAGATAGTTCTCTGGCATTTACCTCCTGTGATTACCATACTGAAAGCTACAGATTTAACTTGTGAACGGAACACAGATTTAATCAGCTCCCTGGATATCTGGATCTCAGGTTGCAGCACCCTTGGGGTCATAGTTCAAAGCTGCTCCATCTGGTGCTTTGTTTGGTCCGCTCCTGAAGACTATCCAGCACCAAATCATTTGATATCTGTCTTTTTCATTTGAAGAGAAGTAAACGGCTCTGTGGCTAAGGTCATAAGATTCCACATGGCATATTTAAAAAAATCTCTTTGAAAACGTTAATAATAAGTGATATAAAATATTCAAAGTCACAAGTTTCAACCAAGTAAAATCAAATATATTGAAAGAAAATAAACTTTTAAAAAATCTAAATTTGCAGGAAAGGCAATTAAAATATAATTTCATAAACATGTTACTAATGACATGACCATATAATTCCCAACTTGCCAGAAAAACAATCAACATAATTTAGATTCTCTACTAATGTCCAACATTACACACTATTTTCTTGATTAGACCCCTAAGGGTTCTTTGCTTGAGTACCAAATTCTTTTCTTTGGTAAATGTGTGCTTTGTGCATTTGGCAGATACTAGAGTTACTGCTAATATATTCAGCATTGTGCATGGTTTGAATATTCAGATAAAGAAGATATTATTTCAAATTATATGATCTAAAAAAGACTAGAACTGACTGATTCAGCTCTTTTATAAATATATTTTTAGTAAGTTTATAATAAATACATTCAAATGCAATTCACTCCCATAGTGAGATAGATGCCTACACTTTTCCAACTAGGGTTAGGCTGTATTCTCCCATAAGCATTCTCGTGACCCTGGCCACAGTCACCTGTACTGAGTACTGCATATCCAATCTATCATTCCATTATGAATAATCTGAGTGGCAGGGAAGTTATCTGACATTTCCCCAGCCAAAATATCAAATTTGAGACTTGGTGTTAGATGTGGTTAGTGCCATTTACTCTTAAGGACAACCTCAGAGTCGGGCAATGGTGGCACACGCCCTTAATCTCAGCACTCCGGAGACAGAGGCAAGCAGATATCTGTGAGTTTGAGGCCAGCCTGGTCTCCAAACCTAGTTCCAGGACAGGCTCCAAAGCTACACAGAGAACTCTGTCTCGAAAAACAAAAAGAAAAAGAACAGCTTTGGACTATCCAAATGAACCAGGCATAGTAACTGGGCTTCCCACAGCTGCAGAGACAACTTGAAGAGCTCTTCCAACGCCAGAGAACTGATCTGAAGAGGTGATGCATCAGTGAGCATGGGCCACATAGGGAAAGCTTGTCTCTAAAATCCCAAATACACAAATAGAAATGGAGAAATAACAGCTTATTTTGCAGAGTGCCAGAAATTTCTTATGTTTCCCGAACAACATTTCTCACTTCACAAACATATTTGAAAAACCAAACCAAAACACACCCTGGGAATCATAGTGGGCTGCCTTATTACTTAGTGGGCTCTGCTTCCTCTGCTCCCCTCCCCATCTTACCCTAAGAAGCTGTACTCTTTGGACAGGACAAACAGAGGAAAACTTATTAAAGTGACACCTGCAATGAGCTCAGATGTTCGCTAAAATAACTTGAGTAAAATGTAAACTGAATTGCTCCCTTGCAGACAGCAGCAATGAATGCATTTTCATGCGTCTTATTTTTTGATCCTGGGTACCTTGTCAATAATTCAAACTGAAACCAGCAATTACTCTTAAGGACCAGCAGGTAGGAAACTGTACCTCCAGAGTAAATAATATTTGGCTTTCTGGGTTATAGATATAACTTTGTACAGATATAAATATTAATTTCAGGAATAGTAGTGTCATATTAAATATTTTTCTAAACATGTTAATGTTTAGGTTATTCACATTACTGTTTCAAAGTGTGTATATATGTGTTAGTTAACCGCATTTATTGAAGCAGCTGTGTTTGTTCTACTGGACTGCCTTGCAAATGATTTCTGTCTTCATCTCAGAACAGTGAGGACCAATATCAAACTCAGAAAGGCAATTTTGCAGACTGACATTTTGTGCCTTCAAAAATGTCTATGCTCCTCTGTGCCTGTCATTCAGAGTCACCCCAAGATTAGCTGTCTATATTCTGTCTCATCCTCTTCCACTTTCACTTACAAATATTTGATGATCAATAATGTAATGCCAAAAGATCCCTTGAACATCATTCAGAGAAATTATACAAGGTGTATGGAAATGTGGGTCTGTGGCATAATGAAATAGGAAAAAAAAATAGCTACATCCCAAATCAGTCTCCTGTTCGCACCCTGGGCATTATAATAAGGGAAATAGGTTCTACTTTCAAGAAGGCTTCACATGTCTCACAAGCAAAGGGTAATAACACAGTCCAGTTTTCAGTTTGAAATTTTTAAATAAGGAAAGCAGTTGAAGACGGCTGATTTCCAGGGACAGAGAAGACAGGAAGTTTTAAGGCAGCTTTGAAGATACATTTTTCAAAACACATTATTCTATTGAAACATCGGTTCTCCTAGGTATTTTTAGCTTCTCCATTAAGTAGATCAATCAAAGAATGCTGGAAAAATTTAAATCAAATTCTGAAGAGTCCAAATTTAGTCATTTAACTGTTTTGTAAAAACACCTATTCTTTCTAATTTTGGGGATTGTTAAGAAAAAGATTGGAGAGGGTTGCATTAATCTATAAATTACAAAACTAAAATCATTAGAGAAAATAGAAACAGCTATTATCTGAGGCTTTTTTTATATATAGGGAAAGTGTTTCCCCGCCTCTCCAGGTTTCCCATTTACTTATATGCCCAAATTTATAAACATTTGAGCAACATATAAGTTGTAATTTATTTGACTTTTGTGGGTTTATACATTTTTTACTAATTTTATAGGTCATTATATTAAATTCTATTTTCTCCTTCCTTTTCTTCATTTTCAGCTTTTATTAGATGCTCATGAGACTAAGGGCAGGGCTCCTTAGGATGAACTAAAGAGTACCAACTAGATCAGTTGGGGCAAATGCATGCTGGAACAGTGTCTTAGTTACTTTTCTGTGAGAAGACACCATGACCAAGGTAACTTGTAGAGAAGAGTTTATTTAGGGCTATAGTTTTGGAGAACTGTAACATTGACCATCATGTTAGGAAGCATGGCAACAGGCAAGTAGGAACAGACATGGAGCAGTCTCTGAGAGCTCCCATAGTGAGATAACCATGAGCCAGAAAAGCTAACTGGGATGGCACGGGCATCCGAACCCTCAAAGCCCCACTTCATTGACACACCTCTAGCACGGTCAACCTCCTAATCCCTCCCAAATGGTTCCACCAATTAGAGACCAAATATTCAAATACATGAGCCTATGGGGGACATTCTAATTCAAACAACAGCACATGGAAAAGCTGTACTGTCCCTAAGCTTACTTTTCTTCCTTGAAGTTTTATTCACTAGTATCAGGAAGATGACCCTCTTTAAAACACTTGGATTATTTAATGAAAAGCAGCTATATATTAATTTTGTAAAGAAAAGGGAGTTATTTGGGTATATCTTCTAGTTTTTTATGTTAAACCTTTGTCATGAATCTTTTCTTTTTTTATTATAAAATATGGTACCACTTTCTAGTACATGAACTTTTAAATTTTAATTAATATATAACCAAAGCAGGATTTGTTGTTGTTTGGTGTTATTGTTGTATAATGACGAGGAATAGAACTCATGACCTCACACATTCCAGGCAACACTTTTATATCTCTAGCTCCGGTAGATTTTTAAAGCTAGCTGGAAATGCATGGAAATTTATCTATAAAATTTTGTCCTGTGTAGATCCGAAACCTTCTGCAAACAATTTCTTTTCTCCACACTGGAATAATGTGAACCGTAATCTAGGAATCTGCTTTGGGGGGGGGGGGAGATTCATATCTACACTGTAAAATAGCAAGATATGTAGTAGTTGCTTTGAATAACCTTTGTTTCTTTGGTGAACCTTCCATCACAGCTTACCTCTCGCATCAGGGGAGGAGGGCTTCTCTGCTGTCACTGGGATCTCCCTTACTCTATACAAAGGACTGCTAACCTGTCAGGCAGCAGACAAGTCAGGAAAATATTGCTTTTCTTCATTAGAGGTCCACGTATGAAGTCCCTACTCAATGGAGTATAAACATTACTCAAGAATTTAAAATGCTAAGAACCCATTTCTTTATGCTATCTCATTGACATTTTTAAAATTCAGAATCATTCTCAGGGCCACTACAGCATGTGAAGAATAGGATGCTAAGCACGAAAGTGAAATGCCATTCCAATGTTTAATGAGCAGTTGAAGTTTTCTCTATTCCAAGTCATGATTGCCTTTGTAGAAAAGGTTTGTTGTGAAGCCTTCTGTTTAGAGAGCACTGTCAGAGGAACTTGCATAAAGCATTTTAAGTGGCACTGTAATAAAAACGCAATATATCCAAATACTAAATACACGCAAGCTTGAAACAGCACAGAGATTTGACAGTGAATTGTTCCTGAAGCTACTGCTACCTTCACATTTTCTTTTTCATTTCATACATATAATGTATTGTTTCTACTGACTGGTAGATGATAAAACTTCTCTCCATCCATGGAATGATAAATGCATCCAACTGACCAGGTTAAATACTCTTTTTATATCAAGAAACAGACTCAGATATAGAACTATAGAAAGGTATAATACTCTTGTCTACTTATTAAAAGAAATTAAGGCAAACCATATCACAGTGGTAATCACACTTAAAATTTTAGAGCTATGTTATTAGAAATAGACCAGAAATGGAACAGCCCAAAGGTTCACCAACAGATGTATGAGCAAGCACATTATAGTAAATACAAAATATAAATATATGCAGTCACAGAAAAAGCAAAATTATGACAATTATAGGAAATTTGATAAAAATAAAAACCATTATGGTCATGGAGGTGATGAAGATGCATAAAGAAATATGCCTTGATTTCTATTATATGTAGAATATTTATACGTGTGTGTGTGAATAGGCATTCTCCCCATAAAATTAAGTACTTGTCTTATAACTATGTCTAATAAAGTTCTTTCTTCAGTTTATTACAGTTTTCACTATGGAGGAATTTTATATTCTTTGTTATCTTTATCATCACCATTTGCATTGATGTTCATGAGAGTTATGAAAGTGGCTGTCTCCTAGTGTTGATTCGTAGGGTTTCTAACACTGTGATGAAACACTACAACCAAAAATAAACTTGGGGAGGAAAGGGTTTAGTTGCCTTACACTTCTACTTTGTATTCCATCACTGAAGAAAGCCAGGACAGGAAAGCAAACAGGGCAGGAAACAGGAGACAGAAGCTAATGTAGAGGCCATGGGGGGAAGCTGCTTATTGGCTTGCTCCCCATGGTTTGCTCAGCCTGTTTTCTGATAAAACTCAGGATGACCAGCAGAGGGATGGCTCCACCCACAATGATCTGGGCCCTCCATCATCAATTACTAATTATGAAATTGCCCTTGAACCATTTGAGGCATCTCAATTAAGACTCCCTGTTCTCCAGTGACTCTACCTTTTGTCAAGTTGACACAAAACTAGCCAGCACAGGTTTATAGTGAAATCTACTGCTATGTGTGTCTAATCAGATTCAATGGCAAAAATGTACCAGAAAGAGTACATACAACACTGAGGAATTAGTAAGTGGGAAGAAGATAGGATGAAAAAGATGTGCACATATAAAAATGCTCTACGAAAGTGATGGGATTCACATTTTCAAATGTCTGACGATGAAATCAGAGTGAAGGTATATGCAGAATAAAGTGATCTACATAAGAAAAATATAGAAAATAAAGAAAATGTCAATATAATATCAAAGCTTGAGGAAAAATTGGTTAAATAATCTATTTATCTCATATGGACAAGGACCTCAGCAATTTGAGTTAAGGTATAAAAATCCTTATGATGACCTGGAAACAACCTAGATGCCCTCAATGGAAGAATGAATAAAGAAAGTGTGGTACATCACACATTAGAGTACTACTCAGCAGTAAAAACAATTACGTCTTGCATCTTGCATGCAAATGGATGGAATTAGAAAACACTATCCTGAGTGAGATAACCTAGAACCAAAAATATGAATATGGTATGTACTCACTCAGTAGATACTAGCCATAAACAAAGGACATTGAGCTTATAGTTCATGATCCTAGGGAAGCTAAGTAATAAGCTTAGTAAAGTAAAACATGTATAGATCCACCTGGAAATTGGAAGCATACAAGATCATTGGGCAAAATTTGGGAGCATGGGGGCTGGAGATAGAAGGAAGAGAAGAAGGGGAAGAGGAGGGGAGAAAGGGAGGGTTGGGGAGAACTTGAGGGAATGGGATAGTTGAGATGGAGGAAGGACAGACTTGAGAGCAAGAAAAGAGATATTTTGATTGAGGAATCCATTTTAGGGTTAGCAAGAAACCAAGTTCCAGAAAAATTCCCAGGAATCCATAATGATGGCCCCAGTTAGACCCTAAGCAATAGAGGAGAGGGTACCTGAACTGGCCTTGTCCTGTAGTCAGACTGATGGTTATCTTAAATATGACCATAGAACCTTCATCCAACAACAGATGGAAACAAAGACAGACCCACATCAGAGCACTGGACTGAGCCCCCAAGGTTTAGTTGAAGAGCGGAAGGAGGGAGAGTTTGAGCAAGGAAGTCAAGACCATGAGGGCTTCACACACTGAGGCAATGTGCCTGAGCTAATGGAGCTAATGGAGCTCATCAACTTCGACTGAACTGGGAATTATGAGCATGGGATCAAACAAGTTTCTCTGAATGTGTTTGACAGTTGGGGCAGACTGAGGGGCCAGTGACAATGACACTGGGATTTGTCTCTACTGCATGTACTGGCTTTTTGGGAACCTATGCTCTTTGAAAGTATACCTTGCTCAACTTGGATGTAGTAGGGAGGACCTTAAACTTTCCACAGGGCAGGGTGCCTTGCCCTCCTTAAGATCGGAGGGGGTGAGGGGAGGGTGTATGGAGGGAGTGGGAGGGAAGTGGGAGTACTGCAGGAAGTATGAATCTGGATTGGTGATTTTAAAGTAACAAAATAAAGTAATAATAATAATAATAATAATAACATCCTTTGATATATATGTTACTTTGAGGAAAAGCATTGGCCACTATTAATCTTTAATGCTTTGGATAAGGTTATTAGTTTTATACAAGTGTCTTTCACCTTGAAGAAAATGGAACTGATTAAGTGAACTGGAGAGTATGAGAAATAGAGCCTGGTAAATAAGCAGCTTCCCTCTAGAACTGAGCTAGGTAGGAGGCTTGAGGTTGTGCCCTGAAAGTGAAGAATGAGCACAGAATAAAGTTCCCAACATTGCTTTATGTGGTGTGTGTGTGTGTGTGTGTGTGTGTGTGTGTGTGTGTGTTCGGGGGAAATTAAGAAATATAAAAACTTTCAAATATTTTAATATTTCAATTTTAAATTAGTCTCTAAACAGCAATTTAATTTTCTATAAAAGAACAAAATAAATTTATTTTTCCATACTTTAAATACTTTAATTCTAATTTTAACATAATATGATATGCATAAAAGAGCTATGTTTGGACTTATGTTGATGACTATTAGACCTAGGGAATGTAAATTTTTTTCTCTCCCCTACACAAATTCCCAAGGGAACCAAAGGCAAGTTCATATCTGGATATGAAATGCTGTGGTCTCACATATATCAATGATTTAAGCATGGATACATATGGATAGCACAGAATTCATCTGAGCTTTAAAAAAGCCAAAGAAATCAAATTGAAATGCAGTCAACATCTGTCTCTTTCTAAGGGTATGTACTTATTCAGGTATGACCCTTCAAGAGAAAAACAATAAGAGAACAAAAATACTTGGCGGGAATATTATACAAACCAAAAGAAAGAAAAAAACCTCACAATGGTAGAAATAAGACATCATTAGAAAAGATTCACAGAAGAAATAAGAATAAGTAGAAAATGAATAAGGAAAAGGGGGGGCAAGAACAAAAGATTAAATCACAGCATTCAGATGATAAGAGAATGTGGTAATAGAGGAGGAGCAGGTGTCACCTGCTGCTAGAATCAACGAAGTTACTCAAATGTCTAAGAGTCTTTTCTCATTATCTTCTCTCATTATTGTGTGATGTCCAGGTAGCATTGTTTACCTAGTGAAATAACTTGAAATAATATCCTTGAAAGTATTTTCCTCCAAGAGGGGTTTCTTTCCACTTTTACATAGCATTCTTATGTGACTCAGGCACTGAAAAAAAAAAAAAACTGATGGTCTCAGAGGTTATAATGCACTAACTGTATGCTTTACAAACAGTCGGATTTACTCCAGTGGCAAGTTCCTCCTGGGAAAACAGGCCAGGGCAAACTCATGCAGGCTTTAAAAGTCAGTTTTTTTCTATATTATACTCATTTTAGTCATCAAGGACCTTTCTGGCTTTTCACTTCCTTCAGGAGCCTTCCATTTAAGCAACTGTGTCAGTCATTAAAAATGGTCTCGACCTCTGCATACACAGAAGTGCAGCTTCCTCATGGTGCAATGGTCAGATAAATGGTGCGAAATCACCTCCCAAACATGTTTGCATACACCAGGGTGGTGTCTGGAACATTTACTGCGTTTCAAAACATTTTAACACGTTGACTAGGGAACATGCTCACAGTACATGGTCTTATATTCAGTTAGAAATGTGTTTCCCCACAGTTGCTGTGCACAGAGCTATTAAACCTACTAACTACTTCTCCATTTTCATCGAAGCCTTTCAGAATTCTGAAAGCAGCTTAGACTGTCCTTATGTCACCACTCCCATAATTCCTCCCGCAATTCCTCATGTCTTCAAAACGAGTCAATAACGTTTTAAACAGCACTCTGGAATAGACAACTACTATACTGTGTCTATGATCCAATAGTGCCAAGTCCAGGGGGACTGGGATCTTTTGATTGAAACATATCTCTTAGATTAATTCAGCCAAGGCTCATAATAGCTTTTTGACTGACAGTGTCACAGTGTTCTATTAGCACCTTTCAAATGTTTTCAGGAAGCAGGGCTTTGAGAAATCATAGGGCCCCTTGTAAGACAGGGCAATTCTGAATGGCATTCATTACATTCATTACATCTTTTGATCCAGAATCAATTGTACTAACCAAAAATACTATGTATATTAAATATATCTATTTTTCCTATCTCTGAATGACAGAATTATCTCTCAAGAATTATAGTTCAGCATTTTCCCTTTTCTTATCCTTTATAGGAGTAAGATAAAGTATTGGCAGAAGTACATATAATTGTGGGAAAAATCAATTTAGTATACCACGAGATATTGCAAAATGATCAACAATATTAACTTTTTTTAATAGCAAAATTCCTCATTTTGCATTTAGAAAAACAGTACTCCAAGAGAACCCAGAAACCACTACATAACTTTGCCAGCCTTATTTTCCTTCTCTTTTAAGTAAGGTTCTTGGTTAGATAATTCTAAAGAATTAATTCTTTTATATTTTAAAATTATAATATAGTTACATAATTTCTCCCTTTCCTTTCCTCCCAACAAGTCTTCCAATACTAACCTCATTGCTATCTTTCAAACTCATGGCCCCCTTTTCATTATTTGTTGTTACGTACATGTGTTGCATACATATTTTACATTATATATAGATTTCTAAATTCATATGTATAACCTGATCAGTCTTATGATGTCACTTGTATGTATGTTTTCAGAGCTGAGCACCAGGTATTGGATAACTAAGTGGAGCACTCTTCCTGGGGCAGACCATTTCTCCTATTTC
>NC_022036.1:743125-748224 GCF_000317375.1 Microtus ochrogaster
CATTTCTCCTATTTCACCAGGTATTGGATAACTAAGTGGAGCACTCTTCCTGGGGCAGACCATTTCTCCTATTTCACCAGGCATTGGATAACTAAATGGAGCACTCTTCCTGGGGGAGCACTGACCATTTCTCCTACTCTCAGCATTCCTTTGTTGCTTGTAGTTCTTCGTGTAGGGTTGAAGCCTTGGAGAATTTCTCTAATACATGTTAGAACATCTTTTTGCAACAGATAGAGACTATTACAGAAACCTACAACCAGTCAAAATGCAGACTTGTGGGGCCAAGTCCCACAAGAAAAAAAATATCTAATTCAACTTTTCCATCTAAGGGACATCCATCATTGGGGAAGAGATGATGAAAAAATCATAAGCGTTACAGAATTTCAGGAATTTACTCTAAGATTGTAAATATAATTACTCCTATACCATGAAGTCTCAACAACATGACTGTCCAAACATGATCTGAACATGGTTAGATAATTTTATTATTTCTTAGTCAATTTTATGTTTACTAGAAACTTCCATGAGATAGGTAGTTTAAACAACAAGAATGTATATCTTATTATTTCTCAAGACTGAGAAACTCAAGGTGTTCCTTGGCTTGGTTTCTGGTCAGGACCACCTTGATGATTCAGAGGGCCTCCTTTTTGCTGCATCCTGAAATGTCACAGAATGAGTAGGCCCTTTGCTCTTTCTTATGGGGATGTTAATTAAGTTAGACACTCTCCTAGGTTTTAGGAGATTGTTAAGAAACAAAAGCACGTCTAAAGCTACTCTGTGACTTTTCCTGGGGAGAAGTGAACATATGCCTATTCACTGATGACTGATGGTGCTGATGGCAGATCAAAAGAAAAGAACACTACTATTTCCTAATTAATCTTGATGAACCAATGAGTTTATTGGGGTCACTCACAGGAGCAGCAATGAAGTGTCATTTGGGGAGCCTAGCTGAATCAATCAAAGCTGCGTCACCAAATTCTGCTGTGGATGTAGATGATTCCTGAAAACTGCATCCCTGGAGCTCCCTGTCCAAATGTGGGCAGTTTCACTGAGGACAGCCTTCTCTCTTTGGGCATTGCTTACTTTTTTTGTGTGTAACCCTGGGAAGGGAGGTTCTCATGAATCTTGTGACTTTCTGAGCTTACTTGATGGCTTGTGAGCATCCTGATCTTTGTAAGTTATTTTTTAGCTAATGAAATCTTAAGAAGCCCTTTAGCTCCTTCCTCCCCACTTTCCTAGAGGAAAGAATGTTTCAATTTACAGGAAGTAGTGTTGGGATATAAATATATTTTCTAAACACTCTTACATTCTATCCTGGAAGCAGTTCATAAGAGTGATCATGGGCTAAGCAAGGTAGTATTGGACATTCATGACCTGTCATGAAGCAGTAAAAGGAGTTGGTATATGTGAGTATGGGGTTTGTGAAACATACCTGCCAGGAGACTATCCAAGCCAGGGATAACAGGTATCAAAGTCTGAGGTGGAATGACCAGTGTATACAAAGAGTGGAGAAAGCAACCTGTTCAGACAGAATGAATAGAGCCCAAGAAAATAGGAGATGAAGTCCAGGAAGCCACAGGGGCCGAATTAAGAAGGTTTCAGATGATAATAAAGAAAATATCCTTTTTAATCTCTGAATTCCTTGGAAATTCATAATGAAGCTTCAACAAGATAGGGATTATAGATTATGAGTATTTTAATACCCATTCTAACTGGGGTAATGAAAATTATCTGGAAAAAAGCAGGGAAGAAGAAAAGACACAGTGGGGAACTGTTGCCATAGTTGATGTGAGAGATGAGAGCATCAACCAGTAGAGACCAGGAAGACTGTCTGAGTCCTCTCATTATTTGAAGATAGACCGAGGATTATAGGCCTCTGCATTCTGAACAGACATGTCATTAATCCTAAGTATTTTTCTAACAGTAGCCATTATCTAAAAGGTTTTAATTTTATTATTTGCATTGAATTGCTTTATGTCTATATCTAAGAGTTTCTATAAAACCTCAGACTGGCTTATATTATGAGTGGGCTTATATACCTTGACCACATTGCTGTGACATTTAAATGCTTAAATGAACATTTGCTATCTGATTAAGAGCTGCTCATTCCATTTGCCAGTTCAGTTGGCCTTAAGTCCGTTCATCAATCCAGTGCTCATGTGGAGGAGGATGAAGACATTGATATATTATTCTGTCAAAAAATTCAAATTTTATATGACTTAGGCACAAGTGTGAATTATGGTATGAAATTAAAACATTTAAAAAAAATTTTAGTTGACTTGCATGCTCTCAGGCCAAGAGGAAATATCCACACGACAGTTTGGAGAGAGCAAATGCATTGTGTGACACGGAACTGACAAGCTAAGGGGGTGCTTTGTAAGCATAGTGAGGGATGGTAGGAAATGGTTTAGTTATCTTGTGATACAGGAGCTCACTCCATGTGAGGGAAGAGATAGTGTAAAAGCTAAAGGCTTGATTAGATACTGTCTAATTTGAGAGGTAGATGACTGGGTAGGAAGAAGGAAGTGGCTTCAGAGCTGCATGAAAGTAAAGGTGACAAAATCATTTGCTGCATCAGGGATGAGGAAAAAGTTTAAGGCAGAAACCAGTTCAGAGGCCTGAACCATGGAACTATGATTATCTGTATAATGGGGGAAACAAACACACAAAAGCACTCCATTCCCCTTCTTCCTCCCCCTCCTTCTCTCTTTTGTCTTGATAAATTCAGGTATGGGACACTCATGCCAATGCCTCATGTCAGTAAGCACAAGTATTAACCAGACAGTCATGTGTCTCTTCTGATTCCAAACTGTCAAGGTCATTGATAGTTCCCTATGCTGTTGGCAGTAATAAAGGCTTGCAATATATTTTAACAGCACAAGAATACTCGTACACTGTGACCTAGTTGTCTCACTTTTGAGGGTTTATCTAAAAATGTAATTCTACCTTTTTTACATTCTATCAAGAAGTCTCCACTGAAAACTATTCTCATTCTGAAAAAGTGAAAAGTAAGAAGTAGGTCTTATGGTGGGAAATGGCAGACTAATGCAATTACAATCTCCACAATTAGTAGTTACAGTTAAAATAGCCTATGGATTGTATTGTGACATGGAAAACCAATGTGATGTAATTTTCAGAGGATACAGGAAAACACAAAGCATGTTTAGAAAGATAACCCTATCTAGAGGTTTTAATATAAAATATTAGGAGCTCTTTGAGGAACACGTAATAAGGGTTAAGAAGACATTGGACCTAGAGTTTGGGGCCCAAAACTGCAAATTTGTTTTATGATACTATAAAAATGCAAAACTGAAAACAGCAGGGCTAAAAGGAATGCAAAGAAAACTCGTGTTATGTGATCTACCATGTTGCTACCATGTGAGATGGAAACCAGAACCCAAGGGAACCCACGGTAGCAAGCCCTATGCCATCACAAGTGCCTCTCCACCTTGGAAATGTCACCATCAGCCTGACACAATGTACCATTCTGTCCCCTCATGATGAGAACTCTCTGCCAGAGCTACAGATTGTGGATGTCTTTAAGTGTATAGTTTCTCCCACCACTAATAGTATCTTTTTATACATGTGCCTTCAATTCTTTGCTTTGTAATCTGAGTTGTTCTGTGTTTAGTATGTCATAACCTGAGGTAAAGGTTATGGAGCTATTTCTTACATTAACACAAAAGCATTATGGTGCCAAGTTCTCCACGGTTTTGTGATCATCTGGGAATCATTTCTTGGGTATGATATAATGTGGCATTCTAGTTTCTTTTTTTATATGTATACCTAATGATCCAAGCATTGCTTCTGAAAGACAGTATCTCTGTTCTGCTTCTTATCTTTTGTCACAGTAAACAACTGTTTAGTCTTTATTGATACATATAAATTTCAAACTTTTTTACCCTCATGGAGGAGGCAGCTTAATGGGCTCAGGAGAAGACAAAATAGAAAAACTCCAAAGGGCTGGCTATGGGAAAAGGCCATACACAGACAGGAGAGACTGCTTGGCAATTGCTCAGTAGGCTTTTGGGAGTGGGAGGCATGCTCCCTGGGCTCTCTGAGGAGAGTGGGACCAGAGAAACAGATTGATTTCAGAGAAGGAGGCCATACCCTCACATCCAGATTTGCTTCTAGACCGGGAGGCTTTTGGGGACAGGGAGAAACTGGTGTCCAAGGTCACACTGGCTGGGCTGTGTGTGGTGATGGCCACAGTGTTCAAACTTCATATTCTACCAATTGTATCAAAATTATGGTAGAACAATTCCTTTCATGCTCTTATTTCAGGAAGATTTTATTAGTCTTGACATTTTGGTTTTCTTGATAAACCTTAGAATCAACTTATTCACCAAAGAAATATGTCTGTTGGGGTGTAGATTGCTTATCACTGATGCTAGGCAACATGTTTGGGAGAGTAACATCATTAAAACACTTGAGTCTTCTGACTCCTGCCCATGCTGGATTTCTCCATTCCTTTTGATCTTCTTTCTACATCTCTCATTAAGTTTTATATTTTTCTTCTAATAACTTGTAGAGAGACCCCGCCTTTTGGGGCGGGACAGCCTCCGGCGAATGTTTTTACTAATTAATTGGGACGTGCAGACTGGAGCCCTTCCTGCTTCCGGTTTACTGTGGATCGCTGAACTCCGGGTGTGTGAGTGTGTTTATATATTAAAATTGTATCTTCTTGTACCCACTGGCCTGGATTAATTAAATTCGCCTTCATTTTGGCGCTCCAACCTGGGGCAGATTTGCCCTGCAACTGAACCAGGCGGTCGCCTTAGCAACCGGCGGGTCCCCATCTAGTCAGCTTTTGCGAGCGAGATTGGTTTCCGGAGGGAACCGCTGGTAAAATAACTGGGTAGCTTGCCTTGCGAACAGCAAGTTCCCCTTTCGCACCCGCCAACTCTGCTTGCCTCTCCCTGTGGACTCCGGTTGTACCGCCGCGGCTCGCTAGAGAAGCCGCGGGCGGGCTCGCTCACTCGCAGCTACCGCTCCGGGACTCACACCGGCTCTCCACGTGGACTCAAGTGGACTCTTCCGCCACCTCTGGCAGAAACCAGTCATTACAGGTAAAAAAATTTTTTTCCTTATAAAAGATG
>NC_022036.1:754947-789001 GCF_000317375.1 Microtus ochrogaster
ATTTATTATTTGTTATTATTGTTTATAGTTGCAGTTAGTTTAGTTCTGTCTTATTTAGACAAAAGGGGGAGATGTAGAGAGACCCCGCCTTTTGGGGCGGGACAGCCTCCGGCGAATATTTTTACTAATTAATTGGGACGCGCAGACTGGAGCCCTTCCTGTTTCCGGTTTACAGTGGATCGCTGAACTCCAGGTGTGTGAGTGTGTTTATATATTAAAATTGTATCTTCTTGTACCCACTGGCCTGGATTAATTAAATTCGCCTTCAATAACTTACATATCTACTAGATTATGCACAATATCTTGGTATTTTCAATGGCATTGCAAAGAAATTTCTAACAAAACCTCATCGCTTTCTGCTTGCTGTTTTTATGAACTGCCTTCTCAATCTGTACTACAGTAGCCAATCAAAGAATTTGGGATATAGAGAAATCTACAAAACAAAATGCAAATAGCACCAGTTTTGCTTCTTCCTGGAAAATAAATTTTAATTCCATAATTACATTACTTTGAAATTCATATTTTTCTTTTCCATTTCCATTTCATACTGTTAGACCCGGGAATCTCTGTTACTGCAATGAAAGTTTGTAAAAAACTCGTAAATGGAGAGATAATGGGGAGCCTCTACAGCAACATGGTGCACTGTGGATGGTGCGTCAGCACAGACTGTCTGTGACTACCTTCGGCCCAGGCATGTATGGAACCAGGGAGACTTTTTTCTTGATATGTCAGAGCCAGGCCAAATGGCTGTGGGTCCGATACTGAGCTGGGAATTGGGGCCATCAAGTTAGCCTCAAAGAGGACATTATCAATGCAATAAAGAACAGACACATGTAATTTCTATATACATAGACTGAGCACAAGTAAGCCTCCAAAAAAAGTTTACCCCTTGTAAAGGAAAATTAAGCAGAAGAAAACCAATACAGGTATAACAGTAAGAAACCATATTTCTTAGACATACATTGTTATGCATAAATATATTTAATTCCTGTAATTCTAAAAATAATAATGACCATACATTACAGATTCTGTTGAAGAAACCAGGGTATGGAGATACTTTGAATAATGGGGGCAATGTCACATTGACCAGAATTGACAGATATGGATTTTATGCCAGACAGCTTTGACTACCACAAGCTCTCTAAATCTTTGTTTTCTCAGTTTCCCCTCCTAAAGCAAAATGTTGTGCAGAATCTAGGAAAGAAGACTCAACTTGAAGGGAGAGAACAGTCAACCATATGGACGGAACAGTCAACCATATGGACGGAACCAGTGGGTATTATAACATGCCTACATGACATGGAACCAGTGGATATTATAACATGCCTACATGACATGGAACCAGTGGGTATTATAACATGCCTACATGACATGGAACCAGTGGATATTATAACATGCCTATATGACATGGGAGAAGGGAGAGAACAGTCAACCATATGGACAGAACCAGTGGATATTATAACATGCCTACATGACATGGAACCAGTGGGTATTATAACATGCCTACATGACATGGAAGCAAGAACCCAGGATACAGCAGAAATGAGAGAAAGAGGGGTAGAGATGGGCAAAAGGAAAAAGGATTTTAGAAGAACTGCAAAATATTATTAAAATGAAGATGTACTTGAGAAGTGGTTCAGTTGGTAAAGTGCTGGCCACATCTGCATGAGGACCTTAGTTTGATATCTAGAACCTAAGGAAAAAGACTGCAGGTGGTGGTATAAACTTGGAATCCCGACTTCTGGAATAAAGACACACGAGGATGTCTAGGGTTTTCCAGCTAGCCATTCTAGTCTAGCTAGTGAACTCCAGGTCAACCGAGAGACCCTGACTCAGAAACCTACTATCAATAGTTACACCTGAAGTTGACCTCTTGTTTCTATGTGCACACATGTACATGAACACATACACATGTTTGTGGACCATCCATATGCCCAGAAATGTTTGTTGGACGGAATTATTTTCTGCATAACTGGACACATGCTTGATATACTTAAACAGAGTCATAGGCCTCACACAAGACTGGTAGATGTATCATCTGTATCTCTTACCCTGTGTAGTTTTGCTTTATAATTCTTTGTATTTCCAAAAATTTCCACAATATAAATATAATACTAAGAAAACATTAAAATTTTAAACGTTTTCACACACTTTTCATTTCCCTGAATGTATTCTAAGGGAATAATTCAAAGATCTATTTATATGAATATAAGCAATTTATTTCTTGAAATGGAAGTGAAAATTTTTTGAAATATTCCCGATTAGAGGAATAGTTAAATATATTGGGCATCTATTTATATGAAAAAGCTTTTCATTTGTATCAACATATGCATTTTCATAGAACAGTTACTACCATAAGGAAGTTATTACCATAATATTCAGTGAAGACCAGGATGAAAAACACCTTGTCTCCACTGTAACCATAGCATCTTAAAATGACTGAGCACATAGGGCAAGCACAAACCTACTAAAAGACTTCTTTGGATATCACAAATAAATTTTATATCTGTCAAGATTTTTTGTCTCACATTCAAGTCTTTACAAATAGTTTGAAAGGGATGATAATGATTTTCTGAGTTAGACATTATAACCATGTCTTACTCCCTTAAAAATGGTTGCACAAAATGCATTAGTGTTTTTTTTTCTTGTGCTAGGATTGGAATCTAAGGGTGCATGTGTGAGTGTGTGTGTGCATGTGCATGCATGTGTGTGTGTGTGTGTGTATGTGTGAGTGTGTGTGTGTGTTAGGCAAGGACTACCACTGAACAAAGTCTTTTCCCCTTAATACAGTGGTTCTCAACCTTCATAATGATGTGACCTTTTAATACAGTTTCTCATGTTGTGATGCTTCTCCGCTCCACCACCATCATAAAATTATTTTTGGGGCTACTTCATAACTGTAATTTTGCTGCTGTTATAAATTGTAATGTAAATATCTGTGTTTTCCAATGGTCTTAGGAGACCCCTATAAAGGGCTGCTTGGGGGTCAGATGACCCAGATTGAGAACTACTGCCTTAATGAATAGGTTTTCACACATGTTCTCTTTATTTTTCTGCTCTCTGCATTTTTATATCTACAAGCAAACCCAAAGAATTATCTCAATCACTTTTTTTCAATTATTGCTTCTGGAAATAACAGCATACTTCCTATTCTAACGTTTTTTGCTTGTTTTCTCCTGTGTGGCTGCTGTTTCCATCTGCAGTCATCGTTGACTATTCCTTCCTTTCCAAGGCCTCCATTCATGAGTCTGATGTGTTAATGACTAAAAGTATTTCCTCTTACTAAACAAGGAGCTCTCAGAGGAACCCAGGGGCTCAGAGCTCTGGGAGCTTTATTTTATTTGGAAGCTCAGCTGTCATCCTTAAACAGAGTGCTTTATTTCTAAGGTCATAATGCTCTTTAATAATCAGAGATAAATAAAGCTAAATTGTAGTTTAGGTTTCTAAACTTCTTATTTCTTAGAATTCCAGATCATTGAAAACTCTTTCTTCTCTCTTACTTTTAAATCACCAGAAATGAGGCAAAGACCAAGCAGATTAAAAGTGAACAACTCTGTTACAGAATGCTGCAGTTCTCGTACACAGTCACTCTGTTGAGGGACTGCAGGATCAGCATTCACAGGGGCATTCTCACAGAACAGTCAACATTAGACCAATCTCAAAGACATCTATTGACGACAAAACACAGCGTTGCTACATTCCAGGAACTAGAGACAGTTATGTGAAAGGAAAGGGGTACAAGTCTGGTCTATTTGGAAATCATGGGAGGGTTCTAATATCTTGGTCCAACTTGGGTTTGAAATGTGAAGTCATACTTACCTGTCCTTCCTTTGTCTCCCATGGAATTGAGGTGGTATATGTCCTACATTTCCTACTTACTTAATCCAAGGCTGGAGCCAGTCCCGGTTACAGGTAGGTTGCACAGTGAGCATGGGCGACCTTGCCCCCTAAGTTTAAGCTCTATTCATGCCATGCTTCCTCCTGCCCATACGTTTAATGATAGTTTTTTTGTTTTGTTTTGTCTTGTTTTGTTTTTTTTTTGTTTTTTTTGCCAACTAGCTACTTTTAATGTTTCAAGCTCTAGAAAATGGATCTTCCCTTCATCCTTTTTGCTTGTTCTGGGCCAGTCACTTCTACATAAACATACTTCCCGCAGGATTCTTGCTGGTTTCCTGTAGCTAAACTTAAAACCCTTTTCTAACCCAGGCCACTGGAGAGAAGCCTTTGTGTCTGTGGATGGAAGCTGATGAAAGGCAAGCCCAGCTAGCCTTACAGTATTCCATTCCTGGATATGATACTTAAGATGGTAATAATAATGCCCCATCTAGAGATTGTCATATTCTGACACACCATGCCTTTTTTTCCAGGTCAAAGTCACCACAGTCACCGGATTCATTGTACCTAATTAGAGCGTAGGCTGTGATTAATCACCAGACCTCCTCCCAAACTGTGTTTGAATCTGTGCTAAGGCCAGTTTGGATTTTACTGTATTTGTTTTATTTCTTTACAAATTTCTTTTAGGGTAAGTCTCAAGTCAACACTAATGTGTACATTATCATTCCAGACATTGTCTTGATGTTCAGGTTTAAGATAATTCTAAGACCTTCTTTCTACTCACAATGAACATAGTATCTGTTGTCCAGAAGAAAGAAGAATCCTTTAAATATAACCTTTGGGAGAACACTTGAAAAACAAATTAGAATACTTATATGACTTTGTTCTGTTAATATTATTTGATCATATTATATGATTTGCCAATTAACAAGATTATAATGAAGTATATTCACAGAATCACATTGAAAATAAATTTTATAACATACTAATTAAACTTTTGCTAGCAAAATTTCACTTTTGTGAATAATCATTTAAAAAGTTTGGGAAAGATTAAGTGTTATTTTCCCCTTGTGAATAACTGCATCTTAATTTTGAAAACAATGAGAATCTTTGCTTCTCCTCATAAACATAAAGAAAAAGAAAATAAAAAATAATTTGAAAGCAAATGCTACACATTCTTTTTCATTTGTCAAAACATCATTTGCTAATTTCGAATACCTGCACTTACAAGAGAAAAATAATTATAATAACGCACAGCCCCCGGTTTATTGCAGCAATCAAACCTTCAAAGCATGAAATGTCACAAAAGGTAAGTTTCCTGGAGTCTCAGTGACTTTCCATGACTTCCAGGCCTTCCGCAGATCAAATCACCAACAGATTGTTTGGGCCATTTCGACAATGGCCTCAAATTAATCATCATTAAAGAAATGCCATTTCAAAAACAATGGGAAGAAAAATCACAGAAAATAGGGTACATTTTTCTATTTTCCCATTTACCTTGTCATTCAGTCAACAGTACACAGACATTAAGTCCAATTCTATGCCTAGCACAAAAATAGTGTTTACGGAGTTTCACATGTTGGGTCTGAGTAGGTTATTGGTTTTTAAAAAGTCTGTCTTCAAATGGCAAATTTAAAGAAGCCTGTTCAACCTCACCTGCTGTTTTCCATTTGAGGGTCTGTTCTCTATTCCTTCTTACACAGTTTCTTTGAGTTCAGTGTGACAAGCTAGCATAACATACTCTCTCTGCTCATGCCAGCTCTACCATGATTTGGGGGAGAAAATCAATAGGAAAAGCTCTGTTTTCCCACCAGGGTAGTTGAGATTCTCCTCTGGCCTGGTAGGACAGACCGGCTTGTGACAATCCATTCTTCTGATGTGTTGATGCTCATTGCGGCTGAATGCACAGAATCCTGGGACAGCCTCCCCTTTTTCTGCCTCTCTCATTCTCTGTCTCTTCCTCCCTTCCTCTCCCCTACCTTCAAAATGTTTCTAAGTAATGATGCAAGTCAACTCATGGATTAATTTTCCTTAAAAAAAAAAAAAAACTGTATTGCTCTGAAAAGCACCTCAATTGTCTCTTTTATAAAGATGTTTTATCTTTTACATGCTTGTATTTCATGTGTCTGGACAGAAAGAACAGCATGGGATAAGTAATCTCTTATCTTCTGCAGACTCTGATCTCTTCCATCTATTTTACCAGATGTTGGATTAAACAAATTGGTTAAAATATAATGTGTTACATCACTGGCATTGTGGCAAAGCCTAAGATAGACAATGTATAAAGCAGGAAGGGTTTGTTTGGGTTCATGATATATAAAGCTTAAACTCACTGTGAGGTGGCTTAATTTCTCGCTGAAGTCACAAGTGTCAGTAGTAGCCTGTGGCAAAGAAGTGCTTACCTCATGACAAAAACCAAACCAGAGAGAAGGTAAAGCAAAGCAGCGTTTCCTGCACTAGGATGCCCCCAATTCCCTAACATCTTTCTACTGGCCACAATTCTTAAAGAGTCTACCACTTCCCAATAGGTCTCAGGCTCTCAAACTTCCAATGCCTGGGCCTCTGGGGGACTTCAAGCTATGATCCACAGAAAACATGAAACATCCCTAGGAATAGAAATTAATTATAGCAGTAATTATTAATTCTAAACAAAAGGATGCTTTTTCCTTGAATGCCAATATTTTCACAAATGATTACACATCTGAAGATAAAACCCAGAAGAAAAAGAGGACTAGCCAACTTATATTTGTGGCATGTTTTAGTTATTTCAATTTTTTTCTTGAGAAAGTTATATTTATTATAGTAACTTCTTTCTAATTACTCTGTTGTCAACTGAGAATTGTCCGTAATTCATTATTTTATTTTATTTTATTTTTTTTTGGTTTTTCGAGACAGGGTTTCTCTGTCGTTTTGGAGCCTGTCCTGGAACTAGCTCTTGTAGACCAGGCTGGTCTCGAACTCACAGAGATCCGCCTGCCTCTGCCTCCTGAGTACTGGGATTAAAGGTGTGCACCACCACTGCCTGGCTATAATCCATTATTTTTATTTGCTCAGCATTCTGCCTATATATTGCATTCCACAAATGTAAACAATTTATAAGTAAATCTTGCTTATTTTATGTGGATAAAATAATTTGCATAGAAAAAAGTATTTGTTTAAAAATAAATTCTGGAAAATGACTGGTAGTAAATATTTAGAATAGAGTTGGGAAAATGTAATTAATTGAGTTGAATTCCAACAATTCTATAGGAAGAAAAGGAGGGCATACAACAGAATATTTTGATTTACTAATAAAACATATAAGTACTCTGATGCACAATGGTCCATATAATAAAAATGTAGACTTACTGTAGAACATCTTTGTTAAATTTTCAGTAACTCAAAAGTATTAATGAAAATTAGAAACATTTAATATCTATGCATAACCCTTTACTCCATTAAAAAAAAATTCTTACTGGCTGACTGACTAGAGCAGATAATGTATATAGAAGAAAGAACAAGATACAATTTGGTGGGGGCAGGGGGAGGGGCTAGGTCTACCAGATTCTACATTTCTTTCTTTTCAAAATTTTAATTTTACTTTATATATGTGAGTGCTTTGCTTGCATGTATTTCTATGCATCATGTGTCTAGTATTCATGGGAGCCAGAAGAAGCCATCAGATTCCCTGGAACTGGAGTTTATGAATGCTGGAAATTGAACCCAGGACCCCTTTAAGAACTACAAGTGCTCTTAACCATTGAGCAGTCTCTGCAGTCTTAAAGTCTGTATTTAATGCATGACCCTTTCTCTTTCCTTAGACTTTTATGCAACAGAGTGAATCTCAGAGACAGAGACCTACTGCAAATTAGCTTAAGTAAAGATAAAATTTGTTGGTTCAGGTATATCAAAAGTAGAGTTTGAAGTAGGAGTAACTGATCAAAGACACAAAATAACCTGAAAGCTCAAATTACATAAAAATATTGATTTCAATTTTCCCTTCTTTTCCATTTCCTTTCTTCTTTCCTCTCTTCTACTATGCTTGTAAATTTTCATCCTGAAATGGGCTTCTTTCAAGTTAAGGCATTGAGAGTAGGAACCAGTGGTCCATCTAGGGTGATATCTCAGGTAGTGGTCATTCCTGGTACCAGTTAAAGCCCCAGAAAGACTGGTTGGCTACTCCAAATTAGATAATGATCCATTAGTAATCTGTCTTGCTAGAAAAAAGACTATCCACAGACTTGTCTGCAGTGTATATGGCAAAACCTCACATCATGGACTAGAAAATCCCTTTTGAGAGAACAGAGCCATTTCATACAAGGAAAAAATATAGGATAGACTCAAATGGAAAATGTATTTTATGTTAATTTTTATTAAGTAAGGAAAATCATATTCTATTCTATCATTGAATATTAACTATACTTGGAGTAAACTTAATATTGTTTCATTGGAAGTGCTGAATTTCTTATTATTTGCACATTTTCCTCTGAGTGATGACATCACAGTGAAGTCATGCATAAGATTCATTCCTTTGGGGGGGGGCTTTCACATTGTTGATTTTTATTCGCATGGTATTTTCAACACAATTTACAGCATTGTCCCCATTTCCAGTCTGATTATACAAGTGTTAAATGACAGAAAAGTCTGAAATAAATACATTACAAAAGAGGCAAAACTGTGAACTAAGTGACATGCGGAAGGTCCTACAGGTGGGAGAAGGAGCTGAGAAGGAAGTAAGTAGGGTCACATGACAGGAGCTCCCGCTGGAGTTCTTCAGTCATCTTTGTCTTTTGCTCCCTGCTTGAGGATGCGCGTGAACTCGATGTAGTTGAAATTGCCCTTCTTGTCAGTGGGGGCCTCCCTGTAGAGCTCTCCACTTCCTCATCTGTGAAGCGATCTCCCATGGTGGTCAGCAGCTCCCTCAGGTAATCCTCCTGGATGGTGCATATTGCTTCCTCATCAAAGCAGGCGAAGGCGTTTCTGATGAAATCTTCGGGATCTGTGCCATTTAACTTCTCTCCAAACATGGTGAGGAACATGGTGAAATTGATGGGGCATCATGGTATCCAGGTAGGTGCCGGTGGGATTCTTGCCTAGAGAAGCCAGCATGTCATGTAAGTCCTCCTTGTCGATGAAGCCATCCAGGTTCTTGTTGACCATGTTGAAGGCCTCTTTGAACTCTTGGATCTGGTACTGGTCAAACATGGTGAACACCTTGGATGTTGCGTGCCAAGGGCGCTTCTTGGTGGTCTTGGTCTTCGCCTTTTTGCTCGACATGGTGGTGGTTTAAAAATCAGATCCGAGGACACACGCACTAGACGACCCAAATGGCTACTGTGACCGGCGGAGTGCTGCGGAGGGCAGATTCATTCTTTATTACATATTTCTAGGATGGTCCTAGGTTCATGGAGGCATGTGTGGATGTCAGAGGACAACTTTCAGGAGTTGGTTTGCTCTTTCTACTATGTAGGTTTTGGGGACTGAACTGAGGACATCAGGCTTAGAAATGAGTGCCATCACCTGCTGAGCTATCTCACCAGCACTTCATCTTACATTTTTTAAAAAAAACATTTTTAATTGATTTTATTGAGCTATACATTTTTCTCTGCTCCCTTCCCTTTCTCTTCCCTCCCTTTTTACCCCCTCCCAAAGTCCCTATGCTCACAATTTACTTCGGAGAGCTTGTCTTTTTCTACTTTCCATGTAGATTAGATCCATGTATGTCTTTCTTATGGTCCTCATTGTTGTCTAGGTTCTCTGGGATTGTGAACTGTAGACTGGTTTTCTTTGCTAAATGTCTAAAAGCCACTTATGAGAACATATGATGTTTGTATTTCTGGGTCTGAGTTACCTCACTCAATATGATGTTTTCTAGATCCATCCATTTGCCTGCAAATCTCAAGGTGTCATTATTTTTTCTGCTATGTAGTATTCCATTACGTAAATGTACCACATTTTCCGTATCCATCCTTTATTCAAGGGGCATTTAAGTTGTTTCGAGGTTCTGGCTATGACAAACAATGCTGCTATAAACATAGTTGAGCATATGCCCTTGTGGTACCATTGAGCATCCTTTGGATATATACCCAAAAATGGTATTGCTGGGTCTTGAGGAAAGTTGATTTCTAATTTTCTGAGAAATCATCATACTGATATCCAAAGGGGCTATACCAGTTTGGAGTCCCAACTCACATCCTTTCCAGCAGTGTTTTTGATCTTGGCTATTCTTTCCAGTGTAAGCTGGAATGTCAGAGTTATTTTGATTTGCATATCTCTTATAATAAGGATGTTGATCATTTCCTTAATGTCTTTCAGCCATTTTAGAGCTCTCTGTTTAGGTCTGTATCACATTTTTTAAGTGAATTATTTGTTCTTTTGATGACCAGTTTCTTGAGCTCTTTGTATATTTTGGAAATCAGCCTTCTGTCTGATGTGGGGTTGGTGAAGTTCTTTTCCCATTCTGTAGGCTGCTGTTTTGTCTTGTTGACCATGTTTTTTGCTTTATAGAAGTTTCTCAGTTTCAGGAGATTCCATTTATTAATTGTTTCTCTCAGTGTCTGTGCTACTAAGGTTATATTTAGGAAGTGCTCTTCTGTGTCAATGCATTCAAGTGTACTCCCCTTTTTCTCTTCTATGAGGTTCAGTGTGATTGGCTTTATGTTGAGGTCTTTGAAGAAATAAATTGAAGAGGACACCAGAAAATGGAAAGATCTCCCATGCTCTTGGATAAGTAGAATTAACAGAGTAAAAATGGCAATATTACCAAAAGAAATCTATAGATTCAATGCAATGACCATCCAAATTCCAGCAAAAATCTTCACAGACCTAGAAAGAACAGTACTCAACTTCATATGGAAAAGCAAAAAAACTAGGATAGCTAAAACAATCCTGTACAGTAAAGGAACTTCTGGAAGCATCACAATCCCTGACTCCAAACTCTACTACAGAGCTACAATACTAAAAACAGCCTTGTATTTGCATAAAGGCAGACAGGAGTACCAATGGAACCAAACTGAAGACCCAAATATCAATTTGATATTTGAACACACAATTGAACACACAATTTTTGACAAGGAAGCAAAAAATATAAAATGGAAAAAGGAAGCATATTCAACAAATGGTCTTGGCATAACTGGATATCAACATGTAGTAGAATGAAAATAGACCCATATCTATCACCATGCACAAAACTCAAGTCCAAATCCAAGATCAGAGGCCTCAATATCTTATGTTTTTGAGACACAGTTTCTTGCTAGACATCACTGATTTTCTAGCTGTCTACCCGGTGAGACACCTCCCCCAAGCACTCATCATCATGTCTTTGACACTCAGTGCTGGGGTTACAGGTAGATGATACCATGCCTGCCTTTTAACGGATGCAGGGATTTAAGCTCAGGTCCTCATGCCTGCATTGCATGTACTTTATTCATGAAGCCATCTCCCTTGTCCCCAGAAAACTATTCTTATCCAATTTGAAACCATAGCATTTAACTCACTGGTGTACAGAAGGGCATACTCTCAGTGTAATTCAACCCCAACAGGTCTGTGGCCTTACTAAGTTATTAGAAACAAATTGTCAAGAAAAGCTACAGAATATGATTTGTTTATATCTTCTATGTGTTTTAATGTTGTGATTCACTTCAGTCACCAAAGTTGTAGGGTTCTGTGAACCATTTGTTCCCCATCTAAACCTCTGGGTTTTCACTGAGAACTGAGCAGAGAGAGGACAACCCTCAACTTTTAAAAAATTAATAAATAATCACACGGCACATGTCTAGGTGCTCAGATGCACTTACTATGAACTTAGTTCCACGGAACCCAGAAGCTTTAGCCTTGAGAATTCATACTCTATTTAACCAGTGTATGTACTCAGTGGTTCACTGAAATTTGTATTAACTTTATTTACTTTGAGTGCACGTGTATGGGCATGTGTAGCCTAGTATGATGTCAGAAGACAACTTGCAGGTGTCAGTTTTCTCATTACATGATGCGGGTCCTAGGGATCAAACTTAGTCATCAGACCCAGCAGTGGATGTCATTACCTCCTGAGCCATCTCCCTAGCCCATTAGTGACACGATATAAAGAGGCACCAATATTTTATTAATCTGCTAACACTTTCTTTCACTAAACCCTTTGTATTTATGTAGGCATTTCTGCGCTTATATTTAGGGACAATGCCATTTTCTGAGTTTGATGTCCCTCTGTGTTTCTCTAGAAAATAAATGAGACACATGTCATCCCTTTCTCTCTGTCAATAAGGGAATCCGGGTGGCAGTGGCCAAAGTGAAACCACAAAAGAATAGAAAAATATCAAGAAAGGTAAAACTGGGTATTTAGGCATATTCTTGGTTATAAGACTTGAAATGAAAAACTAGATATATGTAAATGCAAGGCTGTTTCAGCATGAATAATAAGATGTCCACACAAAAGGGCCAGTTGGTCACTAGCAATATGAGGACCCAGCACAATGGAAGGTTGAACTGTGGCAGCAAATGAAAGCTGTTGATCCTAATTGTAGATGGTGGTATAGTATATGATGCCAAGTACCCACACAAATAATCCATAGCAAGACAGGGTTCTTGCTTTGGGGTTGAATGAGACAGATGAAAACCATGAGAAAATGTTAGAGACAACTCCTGAAGCTCAGGTATAAAAAAGGGAAGGTTAAGGAACTACAAAAACTCTGAGAGCAGTGCCCAGGTACAACTGGAAGTCACTCTCACTACCCCACAGCTTCTACTCTTTCTCCGAAGACTAGCCAAGCCCCAAAACTTTAAGGGCTTGGGGAATTGTCAGTGAAATGAGCTATACAGGAGATTTTCAGGAAGTCAGACATTTGCTAATTCCCTCTGGTTTGTCCTGAAGCCTGTTCTCACAGTCCTGCAAATAAAAACATTCTCCCAGACTGTACTTGGCTCCACGGCTGCACTGTATTGAGTACTGTGGCATTTGACTGCCTCAAAACAGCCATGCCCCAGGGAATGTTGAAATGAGAAGGGCTCCACTTGCCCTTTTAGTAAATGCCTTCCTGACCCTCTTTCCGGGCTGGGGAACTTGCTGTGTGCGATATGTCTTTAGAGTGGCACTAGGCCAACCTTCCAAGTGGCTGACACTGTTGATGGCTCTTCGCCTCTCCAGAGAAGAGAGTTGCTGTCTTCGGTCCTCTTAAGGCTGCCTCACGGCTTGCCTGCTGCCAGAATTCATGTCCACTAGGATGCTCTTCTTGTATCCACTGCCACCTTAGTCCCGAAAAAGAGAAGAAAGACGAGCCAAGCTCACTGTGTTCCTCTGATCATTTCACCTAACACTGAAACTTCCTCTTCCAAAGAGCCCGCATTTCCCAACTATAACTGCAGGGATAGAAGAAAGAGAAGGATGAGGTGAATGTGAGGGGTAAGGAGCAGCAGGGTGGATCTGCAAGGAGTTAGGGTGAGAAATTGGGGATAAATGTGATAAAAAAAATACCTTGTGTGCAAGTCTGCACCTTCTCAATATAGTGCTATTACTTCAGTGTTCCCTGAGGGACAACATTGCCTGTGGTGCTGAAGATTTAAAGACCTATCTCTGGGACTCAGCTTGTCTCTAGTTAAGCTCTTCCCTGGAGCTGGAGGTGGGTCTGTGGCTGGGTCTGCAGCCCCCTCTCAAAGCTCAGTGTCACCTCTGCTCTCTAGCAAGATTATAACGTCAGCGTCTCTATCAAAAACCTTCAGAGCTTTCCATAACTTCCTGAGTACACACATTTCTTTGGTGTATCATTGATGGTCTTCCAGTCGAATTCCAAGCCATTCTGCCTGCTATTGTTTTGTACTACTAGTTAGATGTGTTCCTTTCCATCGATGTTCTTTGAGTCTTCGCTTATATACACCGGTTGGCTACAATGATGGCACAGTGTGGTAGTGTGGGAAATAAACAAGAGCATGGAACTCTAATCATCATCAATTCAGTAAATCCACCCCAAAAGGAAATCTTGTATGTTACTTTACTCTAATTTTGCCTCCATTTATCATAATTGTTCTTACTGTGAGAGCATGCTACCAGGCTGGGACTGAGCCTGTCTTTGACTTAAATGGTTTTATACTTAGTAGCATTCCACATAGCTTCCCACTTTCCATGCACTTGCCTGCAGTGTGTGCTATCTGTTCTACTGCTGGAAAAAAATCTGGTTATGTTGAATTCACTTGACCCCATTGCTTACCTGGTTTGTGAATATGACCATATCCTTTATGGGTTAATTAAAATATTTTCTTTTTAAAAATAATTTTATCTCTGTGTGATTATGCGTGTGCACATTTCACATGCAATTATCTGCAGAGTACAGAAAACAGGATGTGGTGGATCCTCTGGAGATGGAGTTCAGGGTGATTGTGAACTGCCCTGATGCACTCCTTCAGTTAATAGCCACTGAGATACCAGCCCACTGGGGCATGGTCCCCTATATGGGTGATGAGATCTGAACTTGAAAAGCAGCAAGTACATTTAAATTTTTAGTCATATCCCCAGTCCCCCAAAGGTTTCAGGAAGGGCCTGGAGTGGAAAATCTTTGATCTCAACTGACTGTTTAAAGATCAAATTATGCAAAGGAGAGAAATCATGTCAGTTTTGCACAAATTCACAAAGCTCCCCATATGTGTTTTCAGAGACTAGATATTTGTCATTATCTATCATTTCGGATCACTTTACTATCAAGGCATTCACATTCTTATGTTAGTGTTTTCAAAGCAGCTTGAAGTTTATTGATTTTCTATATTGCCAGATGATTAATTTTATTCTAGGAATCTAGTGAAAATTAATCTAAGCTGTATAGCATAATTCCAGCAGCTGGAACCCATAATACAATCTTCTTTGGTTTGCTAGTTACCTTTGTTGAATAACCACAGAAGAAAATTACCACCATCAAAAGCATAGTGTAAAGATCCTTAGCTTATTACCCTTTGCAATTCTGTCAGTGAAGTTTGTTAACAGATGTAAATGCTGACAACCACAGGGTTAGCTTGGTGTTTGTTCTGGTTAGTTTCTGTCAAATTTACACAAGTAAGAACTATTTAAGAGAGATCTTAATTGAGACAATGACTCCATGAGAGACATTAGCTGCATTGGCCTGTAGGTAAGTTTTAAGGGTAAATATTCTTCATTACTGATGGATATGGGTTCTGATTGTATAAGAAAGCAGGCCAAGAAAGTCCGGAGGACTGAACAAGGCAGCAAGCTGCACTCCTCCATTGTCTCTGCTTCAGTTTACATCTCTAGCTTCTTAACTTGATTGAGTTCCTGCCCTCAACTTCTTTTGATGATAGACTGTGATATGGAACTATATGCAAAATAAACTTTTTACTCCTCAAGTTGCTATTGGTCATGTTGTTTTATCACAGCAATAGAAACGTTAACTGAAACAGTTTTGTTTCTTCTGATAGACTATGGGTCTAGGAGACATCACTTACGTGGCTTGGCCCCAAACAGAAAGAATATGTAAATCAGCCAAAATTATTTACTAAATTCATTCAAAATTCTGTGCTCCACAACTCAGGCACAAATTGTTACTTTTCCTCAAGTCTAAACAGTTTATACCAATTATTCCTCGTTTTTGCATAACATAGTTTCTTGTATTATGAATGGCAGAAAGTATGTGAACATATTAAGGCTAAAAGCAGGAAAATGTTGACGTTAGTTGCCATGTCAATCATCCAAACATGACATTTGAAACAGAAAATCATCTCTAATTTCTTGGACATTAAATGTGACCAATTACAAAGTCTGTGTGAAAACTTGAAAACGTGTAGTTAATGTATAATATCTATAGGCATGACTGAAGCCCAGGCTTCAGTCTACAAAACTCTGGATCAAACAAAGCAAATGATAGAAAAACTGGATCTCAGTCTGGTGCTTGGATGTGGATCTCTACATCTGCTTCCATCAGTTACTGGATGAAGGTGCTGCTATGACAGTTAGGGCAATAATCAATCTGATTACAGGGGAAGGCCAATCAGGCTACCTCTCCACTATTGCTAAGTGTCTTAGTTGGGGTCATCCTTGTGGATTCCTGGGAATTTAGCTAGCACCAGATTTCTCCATAATCCTATAATGGCTCCCTCTATCAAGATATCTTTCATTG
This sequence comes from Microtus ochrogaster, assembly GCF_000317375.1. NCBI lineage: Eukaryota > Metazoa > Chordata > Mammalia > Rodentia > Cricetidae > Microtus > Microtus ochrogaster. The sequence continues at coordinate 770,871 of NC_022036.1, forward strand.
CTTTCCCACTTGTCCCTTCACCAACTTGACCTCTGTTCTCATCTCCTATCCTCTCCCGTTTACTGCCTTCCACTCCCAGTTTAACCAGGAGATCTCATCTGTTTCCCTTTCCAGGGTTATCCAGGCTGAGCTCTGGAAGTTCAGTGGAAAAGAGGGATGAGAGATTTTATAAGCAAGGGGATGTCAAGATTATGCCAGGGAAATCCACAGAGACAGCTGACCAGAGCTCATGGGAACTCAAGGACTCTAGCCCTAGAGCTGGGGAGCCTGCATGGGACTGACCTAGGCCCTCTGCATGTGGGTGACAGTTGTGTAGCTTGGTCTGTCTCAGGGGCCCCTGGCAGTGGACCAGAGCTATCCACGGTGAATGAGCTGGCTTTTTAGAGCTTTACTCAAACTTTGATGCAGGGGGGAAGGGCTTGGTTCTGCCTCAAATTAATGTACTAGGTTTTGTTGACTCCCCATGGTAGATCTTAACCTTTTGGAGGAGTGGATAGGAATTGGTTGGTGGGGGGAGGTAGGGGATCATGAAGAGGGGAGGGAAGTGGAAACTGTGGTTGGTATGTAAAGTGAAGAGAAAAAAAATTAAAGAAAAAAAAAACAATGAAAGAGACAAAACAGGAAGGTTCATTTAGGTGTTTTTCTTACTGAAGCCAAACCTGATGAGACTAGATGGTGACACAAGCTGTCAGGCAACACACATCAATTGTGATGGCTTGTGTGTATGCCATGTGACTGTGTTGCAGGCATATTTGAAAAGGCAGAATGTGATAGGGATGGGGAAGGAAAGGCTTTGCAACTTTATTTGATCCAACATCTTTCCCTTGGGAAGACCAGAAGATGAGAGCAAGGGAGAGGAACAGAGAGATAAAGGAGGGAGGGAGGGAGGGAGGGAGGAAGGGAGAGAGAGAGAGAGAGAGAGAAGAGGATGGTAGGTAGGTAGAGAGAGCCCAGTAAAGAACCCTTGTAAACTTGTTAATCAGACCTTTTGATGCTAGTTCCTGGCAGAAAGATAATGAATCAGTCTGTGTGGGCCCTTTTGGCTCGCTATACTTAGTCAGTCTAGGGTGTTTACACAAGCAAATGAGAAATTTAATTGGTTTGTGGGATATGGCCCATTAAAAGGATTAGGCCAGCTATAGAATTACCAAGGAACCAAAGGGAGTTATTTCACACCAAGCAGCTCCCCTGTGGAAGTGGTGCACTGGATACATCACTTCCAGGCTTCAGACATTACATCTGGTAGAGCCCAGTACAACAAAGGAGGACTTGAGGTGTTGTGTATTAAATTCAGATGTCTCTGTACCCTGCTTTTATTGTTACTGGCATCTTTCCAATCATCAGTAAACTTTGATTTTTTGTAAGATTTTTGAATCTTGGGAACCTGACTTGTCAGTCTGGTTCTTTATATTTAATCATAGTCTTAAAAAATAAAGAAATTTTAAATGACTGAAAGACATTTTTATAGATAACAGATGAATTTGGCCAAAAGTAAATTAAAGAATACCTTATGTGTTCAAGGGTCTTATCATGTATGTGCTTCATTCATGGCGTGCCAACAGAGGCCATAAGAAGGTGTCAGATCCCCTGAACTGAAGTTACCTGAAGTTGTTGCTGCCATATAGGTGCTGGGAATCTACCTGGGTCTTCTACAAAAGCAGCAAATGCTCTCCAGCATTAAGCCCTCTTCCCAGTCCAATAGTGAACATAGATTTTATATTTCTTTCCCAGTGGTAGGCTATAACTATTATATGAAGCAGTAACTCCCTTATTGTATTTAAAATGTCCAAATTTCATAGCAAAGCTATACTTTGAGGAACTGTCTCATGACAATCAAACTCCTTTGAGGATTCTAGACAAGCAGGCCATAGGAATGGGGGGGCAGATTTAAAGTGGATCACTACACTTACATTGTGTATAATACCTTATACAAAAGTAACTTTACGTCTATCAGGGACAAGCAGGCTGTAAGCACAGATCTCTGGTACATTCTCCTGATGCAAAAGTTTGTGTATGGGAGATCAAACTGTCCTTAGAACTGCAAGTGACTGGAAACTCAGCAAGAAACTAGTAATTGCTTAGTTTTTTTTAATAGCCTCATGGATATTTAACATATGAAAAGCTACACTTGAAGTAATACACAATAGTTGATTTCCTTGAAGAATTTTCTCTTTGAAAAGTAAGAACCCATTTTTGGAAAGAAATCTCAGGGTGAAAACAACCCTGTTGTCTACAGCAATGGTAAGCACATGCATGTCCATGAGAAGTGAGGTACTTAGCGGAGGAGAAAACTCAGCCATAAAGCCTTTGGTAGCATCTGTAAGGCTCACAGTTAGATCCCCACTGCTGTCAAACAAGTTGGAAAGTGTGGAAGTAAATGATTAAATTAGCCCGTGAAATCCAAGTGCAGGGATTTTTGTTCTTCCAGTTTCTCTACTTCAACTGTACAAATGCAGGAACCCAAGATGGGATCAGGTCAAGAGGCACTGGGGGCAGTTTCCCGGAGAGCTGGCAAGTGACACACTCCTGTGGGTTTCTCTGAGCACAGGGCATAAAGGAATGTTAGTGATTATCTTAGGAAAGATCTGTTTTCAGTGAGAGAAGTAAAATAGTTCTCAGATGACTTTCCAGGAGAAAGGCTTCCAGCACATGTTGGCAGAATTGCATCTCCAAATCACATTTGTATGGTAACTTTTGTCCCAGCCCTGTCCTCAGATTGTCTGCTCTTATAGTAGGCCGTTCACAAAGCCTATGTAGAAGAATTGTCTTCTTGTATGTGTTGAATTAATTTTAATTTTATTTTGTAAGATTCTAAGAGGCCTGGTGGTGGTGGTGCACTCGGGAAGCAGAGGCAGGTGGATCTCTGTGAGTTCAAGGACAACCTGGTCTACAAGAGCTAGTTCTGCGACAGGCTCTAAAGTTACAGAAAAACCCTGTCTCAAAAAACAAAATAAAATAAAACAAACAAACAAACAAACAAAAAGATTCTAAGAGACTGTGAAATATGCACATATGAATTTTGTTTTTTTTAATTTAACATTTCCATTTCATAATTATTTTAAGCTAAAATGTCATATGTTTTATTTTTAATAGACATTTTTCTTACAATATATTCTGATTATGGTTTTCCTCCCCCAACTCTGTCTGGATCCTCCCAGACTTCCTTTAATCCCAAATCCACACCTTGTCTTTCTTTCTCTCATACAAACAGGCATTTAAAATAACTAATAATAATAATGGTAATATAAAATAAAACAAACAAACCTTTTTATAAAGTGTTAAGCATGCACTGCAAGACTACCTAGTTAATATTCATCAGTATGGGTATAGGATAGGATCATTTCAGGTTCCCTATCCTCAGCTGCCCCAGGAACTAACTGGGGACCTCGCCTTGGGCACCTGGAAGCCCCTCTAGGTCCAAGTCTCTTCCCAACCCTAAGATGGCTCTCTTAATTAAGATATGTGCTTCCCTGCTCCCCTATCCAACCTTCCTGTATCCCAATCATCCCGTTGCCCCAAGTTCTCCCCATCCTACCCTTCTCACTTTTTTCTCCCCTTCTCCCCTTACCCCCCTCCCACCCCACCCTTAAGATCCCGATTTTTTGCCTGGCAATCTTGTCTACTTCCCCTACCCAGGAGGATAGCTATATGTTTTTCTTTGGGTTCACCTTCTTATTTGGCTTCTTTAGGATATCAAAATATAGACTCACTGACCTTTATTTGTAGCTAGAAACCAATTATGAGTGAGTACATCCCATGTTCATCTTTTTGGGTCTGGGTTACCTCACTCAGGATAGTATTTTCTATTTCCATCCATTTGCATGCAAAATTTGAGAAGTCATTGTTTTTTACCGCTGAGTAGTACTCTAATGTGCATATATTCCACACTTTCTTCATCCATTCTTCCATTGAAGGACATCTAGGTTGTTTCCAGGTTCTGGCTATTACAAATAATGCTGCTATGAACATAGTTGAACAAATGCCCTTGTCATATGATCGGGCATCTCTTGGGTATATTCCCAAGAGTGGTATTGCTGGGTCCAGGGGTAGGTTGATCCCGAATTTCCTGAGAAACTGAACCTTCATCTGGCGATGGATGGAGATAGAGACAGAGACCCACACTGGAACACTGGACTGAGCTCCCAAAGTCCCAATGAGGAACAGAAGGAGGGAGAAGATGAGCAAGGAAGTCAGGACCAAGAGGGGTGCACCCACCCACGGAGACAGTGGGGCTGATCTATTGGGAGCTCACCAAGGCCAGCTGGATTGTGACTGAAAAAGCAGGGGATAAACCCGGACTCTCTGAATATGGCGGACAATGAGGGCTGCTGAGAAGCCAAGGACAATGGCACTGAGTTTTGATCCTACTTCTTGTTCTGGCTTTGTGGGGGCCTAGCCAGTTTGGATGTTCACTTTCCTAGACCAGGATGGAGGGGGGAGGACTTTGGACTTTCCACAGGGCAGGGAACCCTGACTGCTCTTCAGACTTGAGAGGGAGGGGGAGAGAAGTGGGGGGAGGGCGGGAGGAGTGGGAGGCTGGGAGGAGGCGGAAATTTTTTTTTCTCAATAAAAAAAAATGTGGCACTGAACTGAACAGAAAATTCTCAACAGAAGAAGTGCAAATGGCCAAAAGACCCTTAAGGTCATGCTCAAATATATTTATGTCCAAAATTATAACAAGAAACACATTGTATTTTGGATTTTAACTAACTAAAATGAAGAACTTAATAAAATAATGATAGATTAAAAAAAAGACTACCTAGTTAAAACATTGACCTCATTACATCAATACAACTTACTTGCATCTATTTCTTAAAAGAATGGTTGCATTTACCACATGGTAATAAGGTGATCTTTGTTGTTTAAAGCTTTTATGTGCCTAAATTTGGCCCTTGGTTAATCATCTGCAGTTGTTAAAATCCAGGTTCAGAGTTTTCTTTCTGAAGTTCTGAGAAAACAACTGTAAGATACATCTGGAAACACAAGAGCCAGTCAGACAATAAGAATATATAAGGAATAAATTTTTAAAGTTTATTAAATTAGAGAGAAATTAAGACAAGGAGGCATTGCTGTATTGTGCTAATATCCAGTTGGCCTTCCTTTCTGTTACATGAGGGAGCATAACAAACAAGGTAAAGACCAAGCCTACAAATCTATAAATGAGTTCTAGTAGGCAGACTACACATCACACAGGACTGGAAAGACTGGGAAGAGTTTCTAGGAAGGTCCCTCTGTTTCTGGAACTTTTCCATTAAGTGTTGAACTACAACTTCCTCTCTAGGAAACTATTTTGATGGCATCTTTAAAGAACTAACTTTTCCCCAAATAACCACTCTTATATACTGTCAAATAAAGAGGAAAGAAGAAAATGGAGAAATAGAGAAACTCTTTAAAAGGCAGGTAAGCAAAAAAGCTGGTGTGCAAAAAGGCATGGTGTGCAAAGACAGGGGATTGGTGACCAGCTGGTCCAATGCTAATGTCTTAATTACAAATTATCTGTTAGATTTCAGGGGTTGGATTAAGTCATAGCCATCTCCTTTCTTATATGTGTTCATATAATTGAGGTTGTATTATTCCACCAATCTCAAAACTAGTGTGTTCTATGGTTATTCAACCAAAACGTTTAATAATTATTTGAGTCACAACTATCTGGCCACTTAGATAACAGTCTTCCTCCATGTTTAACATAGGTTCTCATATGCATCTTGTATGTTTCTGACTACTGGCTAATTCTGACAGACACACTAAAGTGTTAACAGCAAAGAAATCCAAAATCCTTACGTAGGTGGAAGTAGATGCCCTGCTAAGGAATTTGCCCAGAGAACCAGTGGGAAGGGTGTTGCCAAGCTGAGCTGGAAAAGCACGTTTCTTGAGGGGAGAAAACAATGACTAGGAGAATGCAGCTCGAAAAACACAAGGATGAACTAAAGATATCTTTCGGACCTGAGCTCATTTGACAACATCTGACCATCTTAAAAGGTTGAGAGATCCTGTTCTCATGAATCCTTTCCTCCCAAACACATTGTCCCATGGAAAAGATGCTGAAATCATGTGATCCTGTAAGGTCATGAGAGAGAAGGGGAAGAGGAAAGGAGGGAGGCAGTGTGGTGGGGGGGAGGTCGCCATAGATTCATAGATTAAGGTGTTGCTGATATGCTCAGCTTTAATTAGTTGAGGGTCTGGCTTCTGGCTCTACCACTGACATCATTATTTCTTGAGAAGATTCATGAGTCCTTTGAACTTCAAATTGATTATTAGCAAATTGAGGGAGAAACAGGAAATTAATGACTGTGTCATGGAATGAAAAGATTCTTTTCCCTTAAGAATTCATTCATAAAAATCCAAGAAGCAAACACCTATTGTTCACAGGTTTTGGAATTTAATTGAGAGCTGATGGAAATGCTTAACTAATTTGCTTCTTTCCTTTAGAGTTGTGTCATGGCTTGTGCATCTATGTGTCTGTGCATACATGTAAGCACCTTGTAAATAATGCAACAAATAGAAGAAGAAAAATTATTGAATATAGAAAACAACTTCACAGAATGTAAACACCAAATATGATCAAATAATACCTGTGTGCAGATTGCAGATGTTGCTTATCTAGAATTTTATGCTTCCTAAAAACAGTATGGGTTAGAATTAAAAATCCAAGTTACTTTTGGCAACATAATATTATATTTCTAACCACAAAGGAAATATTTTCATTGATTTATTTTTATATAAATATCTACACTATTGGGGGAATGAAACTAGAGTGAAATCTTATAAGGTGTATAATACTTATAAGCTTAAAAATCAATTTTCACCTTGATGTGGTATTCCCCTCTGTATGCTGTGAATATCATTGGTTAATAAAGGGACTACTGGGGGCCTATAGCCGAGCTATAGGGGAACAGAGCTAGATAGGAAAGACTGAATGTAATGCTGGTAGAAAGGAAGAGAGTTAGATAGAAGCCATGTAGCCCCAGATGCAACGAGATACACAGATTAATAAAAATGGGTTAAATTAATATGTAAGAGTTAGCCAATAAGAAGCTAGAGCTAATGGACCAAGCAGTGATTTAATTAATACAGTTTCTGTGGCATTATTTTGGGGCTAAGCGGCCAGGAACCAACAAGTGGTCTCTCCTTGCAACATCACCTTGCCCATTTTCTTTGGCTCTTTGTTTTGTCCTATTTTAATTTGTTTGTTTATGTTTTATCTTATTATTCTTTAGATATTTGTTGTAAGGAGAGACAGAGGGGGTATATATGCATGGGAATAGAAATTAAGGAGGAAATAGGAGAAGTAGGGGAAACTGTAATCAGAAGATATTTATGAAAAAAATCTCTTTTCAATTAAATAAAAAATGCATTAATGATAAGTTACATAGCGTATTGGAAAATGGAGGAAAAGGAAATCAACATCAAAAATGAAAAATGTAAAAGACTTAATGATACTAAGGTGAAAATTTATATTTGGAGAAGGATAATATATCAAAAGTAAAGGATGGATGATAAGCTAGGAGAGCATATTAGTAACGAACAGGGCACATATTTGATATAGCTTGTACATAAAAGGACACAATCAGTGAGGCAAATGTACAAAATAGAAAATAGAAATAAAGATTACTGCAAAAAAACTAATACTCGATGGGTGGTACTGTCATATTCCTTTAATCCCAGCACTGAGGACTCATAAGTTCCAGGAAAATCTCTGTGGGTTCAAGGCCAGCCTGATCAACAGAGCAAGTTCCAGGACAGGCTCCAAAACCAAAATGAAACAAAACAAAACAAACCCTGATACATAACAGCTAACTATCTTTTCAGTAGTTAAGAAACTCTTAGTTCTTTGTGCATCAGATGGGTACTTTAAAAATTGATATATCCAGCATTGGTAATATTTATGGAAAACCATCACAAACCATGGTTGGCAGAAGTGAGCATTGCATAATCTTGGGAACATACTTCAACATGTAGCCACAATGTACATATCTGGTCATCTACCCAATACAAGTAAAGGAGCAGACCTGGAGAGGTATGTGAGGCCATGTCATCTAGCATCTCTACAAACAGTAAATGCTTAAATACACTGCCATGATCTAAGTGATCTGTACCTATATCGGTTATGGTACATGTAGAAAATAGTAAATAAATATGCATGTGGTAACTTGATGAAATATTTGAAGAGTTGTAGGAAAAACATTGTATGTGTGTGTCTAGGTTCCACGAAATGCCTTATCCCAATAAATGATGTGTGGGTTAGCAAGGTGGCTCAGGAAGTATAGATGACTGTTAGGAAACATGAGGACCCGAGTTCAGGCCCTGGAGCACACATGCCAGAGGGAACTGTTGTCTTCAAGCAAAGGACAGATGTGGCATTGATTTGAGTGACTGCAATACAGAATATGATTTCTTTTTAGACTCCTTTCTTGAGTGGCAGGAGTCATATGAAAATCAAATTAGAATATAAAAGGAACTTTCTGTCTTTGGAACAATGAAAACCTATAATCTAAATAGGGTGTCAGGCAAGCTTATATCCAAAAAGAGTTTTTCTGCTGATAGTAATAATAGTAACTTAGAAAAACCTTCCCCTTTCAGATACATATTTTTTAATATTGAAGGAATTTTCTTGGAAATTGTCTATGGGAGCTAGAGAGGCTCATGCGGTAAGGTGCTTACAGTATAGACATTAAGACTTGAATTTTGGTCCCTAGCATTTACTTACAAAGCTGGCCCAACAGTGTATGCTTATAACCACAACATCGGGGGGGACAGAGCCGCAAAGATTTCTGAGACTTGCTAGGCACCCATATAGCACTATAGGTGAGCTCGATGTTCTGTGAGATACTTTATCTTTAAAACATGGCATGAGTAAGCAATGTGACCCAGCAGATAAAGGTACCTGTTGTCAAACATGAGAAAAACATACACACATACACTCACTTGCACAAACACACTAAACAAAAATATACTTTTTAAAACAATAAATATAGTAGCTTAGGGGTGTGGCCTCCCTTATTTGTCCTTGCTCCCGTGGAAGGTCCCACACTCATGCACATATATGGAGGCACATATAATTTGGCATCTATATGTACACACACGTGCACAGGCACTCCCCAATATTGGACTGTGAAAGTTGTTCTTAGAATCACATTTTAATATTTGTTTCTATGATGTTCCATTCACTCACTGTTCTAATTGGAGACCATGGTATATTCTAGTATTGTGGCAAACAACAACTATCTACATTGTTGCTATGAAAGAGTATGGTTGCTGCAGAGTGACAAGTGACTTTCCATGTGACTAGTCCTGGTACATAACTAGAATCAATGGTCCTTGGATATTAGCTATCATATTGCTCTTAAACCATGCATGTATCAAATGACAGTTCTGTAAGTCTTGCTACAATTCCATTATTGAAAAAACATTTTAGCAACAGGAAAAATGAAATCTGCTCTCTAAGAATGTATTTGTTTAGCCAGGCAGTGGTGGCGCATGCCTTTAATCCCAGCACTCAGGAGGCAGAGGCAGGTGGGTCTTTGCGAGTTTGAGGCCAGCCTGGTCTACAAGATCTAGCTCAAGGACAGGATCCAAAAGCTACAGAGAAACCCTGTCTCGAAAACAAAACAAAACAAAAAAGCAAAAAAAAAAAAAAAGACATATTAGTTTGCATGACAGAAATTCCCCAATGAATTCTCTATGTTTAGATAGGCTTTTTATTAAAGTTCAATGTTTTAGAACTAACAGGAAGCATACATATATCTGAAAACTATATTTCAAAACAAAACAAAAAACCTTTTTTTAAGGTAGCAATCATACTCAGAGATTGGAATTTGCTTCTGGGTATCATTTTCATGAAATTAATATTGTCTCAAGAAACAAGACAGTTTCATAGGCTATACTTACTTAGCTGTCCCCAAAAGAGCTGGGGTGTCACAAAACACAAGTACAGGAGAATGGCTCTAAAGTATCTACAATTTTTCCCTCACAAACAAGCATCATAAATTCAATCAAGTTTATTCCCTTGCCTCTCTTTCCATGCTTCCATAGACTACATTCCTGCCAGGTCTGGATTACAGTGTTCAGAGACACATGAAAATGTGAGGTCCCTTGTTGGGGAAACTGCAGAGAAAGAGCTGCTTTGGACATGCCAAGGCCTTTATACGCACAGCAGCTGTGGTTACCTGCTCAAGATCTCCATAAATCCACGCCAATATATGCCACAATGTGGATGCCTGGATGGCATCGTCAGGACCCGCACCTACTTAGGGAAGGGTAGTATTCTGTAGGGGTGTGGCCTCTCATGTGTCCTGGCTTCAGTGTGTGGTCCCACACTGCTGTACAAATGTGGAAGCACATATATTTTGACTCGTGATTTTTAAAGAAAGCAAAAAAGAAGAGACCTTAAGTTGTAGAGTATTATTTTAAGGTGTGTTACTTTTGTTTATGCTCTGGAACGTTTGTTTAATGCTACAAAGATGTGTTTGATTAAATAAAATTTACCTGCAGACAGGAGTTGCTTCAGTAACTAGCAGACAGGAAGTTGTAGGGAGGAGCAAGGTGGCAAAACGTTTTTAAGGAGGGGCTAGGAGAAGCAGGGAAGCTTTTTAGGAGATGCTAGAGGAAAGCTTGGTGAGCTACTTCCTGTTCAGCCTCTGGATAGCAGGGTTCCACCAGCACCTTTGAATCTTGAGTTCTTTAGAGAGATAGAAATTTACATATGCTTCCTTTATTAAAGAGTCTGTGCCCAAGGAAACAGAGTTTTCTTAGGTTGTGGCCCTTGGGTCCAACCACTGCTGGTAGTGGTAGAGTTGCATTTACTAGGAGAGCTATAGCTTAAAAAGCAGCAACAATAAAAAAAACAAAAAAACAAAAAGCAAAAAAAAAAAACAGGACAGCAAATATAAAATCCGGACGGGGTCACAGAGGAGGCATTCTGTGAGGAGCTGGAGGGACAAGCAGGGGGTGGCTATGATCAAAGACATCGTATACATGTATGAAATTCTCAAAAAACGTAAACAAGTTTACAATTATTTACTTCTTTTTTTTTTTCTTAGCTAAAATCTTACATCCTCTTTCTCCTCAAGATTGTGGTTGTGGACGTTACCAGTGTTAACTCAGCTTGGTGGTTTGAACTCTGTACTGTGAATCCTTCCAGCTACAAGGAACGTTAGTGTCTACATTCTTGCTGTTTTCTGCTGAGTAGGGGTGGAGCAGGGGTTTTGGAATGGAAACATTAGCAGGGGCAATGATGGCACAACACTTGTTAGACTGGACAACCCACAAGTCTTTTTTTAAGTTGAGGCCATTACATGAGAGGGAAAACATGCCCTGCATTATCTCGATGGCCGGAAACTGAAAATCTAGAGTGCCAAGAGACCTCAGGTAGAATCGAACATCTCTGTCTCCCAATCCCCAAATCATTAAAATGACTCCTAATGATACTCTTCCATATTCATAGTGATGCTTTGTCCATTTGTCATTAGAAAGGCTTCCTCCAGCAGCAGATTGGAGCAGGTGCAGAGACCCAGAGACAAACACACTCTGGAGAGAGTCTAACTTGGAGGGCTCTATCTGATTCCTCCTTTGGGAGCTCTGGGAACCCATGGAAGAGAGGAAGGAAAGATTGTAAGAGTGAGAAGGGATAGAGAACACCACGAGGACATAGACCACTGAATCAGCTAAGCAGAGCTCATGTGTGTTTACAGATACTGAATAGGCAAGCACAGGGCCTGCCTGGGGCAGCACCACATCCTCTGGGTTTATGTTTTAACTTTTAGCTTGGTGTTTCTGTGGTACTTACCACAGTGGAAGCCAGTATGTCTCTGACTCTTTTGCCTGCTCTTTGGACTTTCCCCCTCCCATTTGGCTTCCTTGTCCAGCCTCAAATTATAAAGCATTTCACAATGGGACCAGCAGAGTCCCAAAGCACTTGTGGGGCTTCTCCGAATATAGAAACCTGTGAGACTTTGAAGGCTATACTTCTTTAAACTAGACCCGATTCCTCTTATAATATAATTACTTACTATTAAATGAACACTGGCGATTCTTTTAATGGCAAAATCAAAAGTCAACAATAACAAAAATTACAAGTATGACATACCACCAAGGAATATGTCTTTTTGTATTTTGCTTTTCAAATCTGCCTCAGGTCAGGCTCGCCACAATAGATACTGTCAAGTAAAGGTGGTTGCTCCAATTCACTAAACGAAAGCCTTTCTGACAGTTCTCGTTACTCAGAGATATTTAAGCTGTCACCACCCAAGCTATCCGGGTTAATCCCTCTGCATCAGGTCACAGCTCTCCAAGACTTGTCCATTTTCCATTCATATACCACTCACACTGGTATCTATTCAAAATTCAAAGTCTTCTGTTTTATATAAAGATGCATGGAAATACCAACAAATGAATAGACTTTTGTGGCCATTAGTCTATTACCTCCTACCATCCACCTTTATGAGTATTCCAAACAATGTCTTGTCTTAACCTAAAAATTTCTATTTTGAAATGTTCCTCAAAGCAGGAAATGTACTCAGATGGATCCATTACTAAATCTCAACCGCCACTATGTTTCCATTATTTTTCTTGCTTTATTTCTCTTTGGTCTCCCTGATCTCTCTGTCTCTGTCTCTGTCTCTCTCTCTTGCATGGAATACTATCCACAAAACTTTAGCTAGGAGTGTTAGCTGGGGTCATATTTGTGGATTCCTGGGAGTTTTGCTAGCACCAGATTTCTTCTTAACTCTATAATGGCTCCCTCTATTAAGATGTTTCTTTCCTTGCTTTCCCTCAGTGACTCCAAACTGATAGCTGGGGAACCTACAAAAGTCTGAACTGGGACCTCTGAATGTGGGTGACAGTTCTGTGGCTTGGGCAGCCTGTGGTTCCACTGGCAGCTGAACTAGTATTTATCTCTAGTGCATGAACTGGTTTTTTGGAGCCCATTCCCTGTGGAGGGATACCTTGCTCAGCCTTGATACAGTGGGGAAGGGCTTGTTCCTGCCTCAATTTGATGTACCACACTTTGTTGACTCCCCATGGGAGTTACTGTCTATGAAGAGTAGTTGGGGATTGGGTGGGGGGATAGTGAGGGGAGAAGAAGGAGGGGCGGGGAATTGTCGTTGCTATGTAAAATAAAAAATCTTTTAAATAAAAAAATTAAAAATAAATTCAGCTACAAAGCAGGAAGGTGATTTCTACTAACTCCCAATCGACCCTTCACTTTGTTTTAAACTTTCTTCTTTGTCAACCTGACTGCACAGTTCCCAGGTACAGCCAGTGTTCCTCTGCTCTTCTTCCTATGATGTTCTGGAAGATGGTCAGGTTCCATTCTTGGATTTTCCTTAATAATTTTGAATTTATTTTCCCTTTTAAAAAAATCTAAATTTTTAACCTAAATTTATTTTATTTCAGTGTCAAAAGTTCATAGACATGGCAATTAACTCATCAACATTTCCATTTCTAATTGTTCTCATAATAAATTTGCATAATTCATTTTAATTACATACATCACCACCAAATGGTTGTGACTCAGTCTGCATATAATGTGTAGTACGGGGACCTTCTCTGCAATTGCTCAAGGTGTTAAGACTCACTGCTTCAGAATGGAGGCAAAGTCTGGCACCTCAGCACAGGAGTATTTCCCAGAGTGGATTTGACTGTGGGAATTATATACCATTCCCTATGACAAGCAGAGTCTCAGAATTACTTTTAGTCTATTAGAACAGCTACCCAAGAAAGACTCCAAAGGTCCTGCCCTTGTCCCACTTGATTATTCCAGCGTCTTTCTCTGATGGTAATTGGCTTTTAAATTTAGTTTAGAACAGATATAAATTAAAGACAAGATTCAGGATCACACAAGAGTATGGTACCTCTGCACAGGATGGATTATTCATCTAGCGAACATGGGCATCCTGACCCTTGGATCCTTAGACAACAGAGTCGAAAGTATGATCTTTTCTAGTTAGTAAAAACAACATTTATCTTTGTAGTTAAATGAGAAATTGACTTCTGTGGATCACAGCTGGACAGCAGGATATATATGCAGGGGATTCTGTTTTTATAAAAATAGGAGGGAGTGTTTTTATTATCTGTCATTCCATTTTCATGCCCTCAAACTGTTTCTTGGACACAAAAGCACCATTACAGCAAAAATACTACTTGAAATAATGTGGCACTTAGATTATTTCAAACAGAAGGAAGATTCTCAAATGGTGACTCCAGGAAATGTACCCTTTTAGGAAGGAACAGTATAATCACATCTGGAATGGCATGACTGTGAAAACTGACTGTTAAGCCCAACACAATTAGAAAGCTGTCTGCAACACCTTCATGTGTCTATGTCTTAGAAGTTGGGTACGCACTTGGAGTCATTTCTTACCCAGTCACTTTTAGTGCTTGCAAATCAACTGACACTTCAGGCAATCATAGTGGGTTCCTCCTCCACAGAATACGTTCAGGTGTTGCCCAAACTCAGCAAGTGACACAAATGATTTCTTGTGATTTCAGTGCTCCACCATGACCTTCTTTAGGCAAGAGTTGTTTAGGATATGAGGGATAAGAGAAGGGGCTGCTGTTCAGACTGCCTGCTTCTAGCTCTATTAGACCTGCAGATGAACTTAGACACCCTGGTTTAGATTATAGTATATTAGTAAAGGGGAATAACACCACGTTTGCTGTAAGGCATGATGTTTTAACAAGGTGATGCATTTCCTCCTGAGAGAAGTGACTGGCACAGTGCTTTCATGAGGGATCATTTTTCCTACTGTTTTAATAGGCAAATAAAGGAAGAAAAATGAACCAGAGAAGTATCTGAGGTTGAGCCCACGAGTCTCTTAGGAAATACATTTTCTCTGTAATTATTAGAGAATAAACAACTTAGCAGTTTTACAGCACAAGACAGACAGTTGGTGTTTGTACATGTCATATTCCATCTGTGTTTATTCTACCTCTCTGTGTGATATTAGGGGGCTCTGACTGCCTGTCAAGGTATAGGCTCAAGATTTATGGCAATACATGCCTGATAATTTATAGCAATCTGTGATAGATACTTAGTACTTACCTAAATTATTATATCTACCTGTATTTAGAACATGGAAAATGATGATTCAAGTTAAAGGAAAATTTCCTTTTACTGTTTATTATGTTGCTCTTCACAAATTGTTTTTTTAATTTATTTATTTATTAAAGATTTCCGTCTTTTCCCCTCCACCGCCTCCCATTTCCCTCCCCCTCCCCCAATCAAGTCCCCCTCCCTCCTCAGCCCGAAGAGCACTTAGGGTTCCCTGACCTGTGGGAAGTCCAAGGAATCCCCACCTCCATCCAGGTCTAGTAAGTTGAGCATTCAAACTTCCTAGGCTCCTACAAAGCCAGTACGTGCAGTAGGATCAGAAACCCATTGCCATTGTTCTTGAGTTCTCAGTAGTCCTCCTTGTCCACTATGTTCAGAGAGACCGGTTTTATCCCAGGCTTTTTCAGACCCAGGCCAGCTGGCCTTGGTGAGTTCCCAATAGAACATCCCCATTGTCTCAGTATGTGGGTTCACCCCTTGCGGTCCTTAGTTCCTTGCTCGTGCTCTCTCTCCTTCTTCTCCTGATTTGGACCTTGAGAATTATGTCTGGTGCTCCAATGTGGGTCTCTGTCTCTGTCTCCTTTCATCGCCTAATGAAGGTTAATATTCAGGAGGATCTATTTGACAAGAACATTAAGTCTTTGAAGAAAGAAATTGATGAGGACACCAGAAAACGGAAGGATCTCCCTTGCTCCTGGATTGGGAGGATCAACATAGTAAAAATGGCAATTCTACCAAAAGCAATCTATAGATTCAATGCAATCCCCATCAAAATCCCATCAAAATTCTTCACAGATCTGGAGAAGACAATAATCAACTTATATGGAAAAACAAAAAACCCAGGGTAGCCAAAACAATCTTATACAACAAAGGATCGTCTGGAGGCATTACCATCCCTGATTTCAAACTCTGCTACAGAGCTACAGTATTGAAAACAGCTTGGTATTGGCATAAAAACAGAGAAGTTGACCAATGGAATCGAATAGAAGACCCTGACTTTAACCCACAAACCTATGAACACCTGATTTTTGATAAAGGAGCTAAAAGTATACAATGGAAAAAAAAAGAGCATCTTCAACAAATTGTGCTGGCAAAACTGGATATCAACCTGTAGAAGAATGAAAATAGATCCATATCTATCACCATGCACAAAACTCAAGTCCAAATGGATTAAAGACCTCAATATCAGTCTGAACACAAATTGTTAATGAAAAAGCTAACAACATAGGTCCGTCATCTTTTCCATGAATACATGTTTAAGCTACGTCTGATATTGAGTTTTGTTAATGCTTAGGAACATTGAATAGATACTATGTACCTGTTTTCATGTCATTGTATCATAGTATGAAGAAACATAGGGATTTGGGGGAAATTATTTTTTGTATGGAATTAAAATGAGAAAGTAAGGTAGAATCTTAGAAATCACAGGTTCTGTCCAAGATGACAGGACTTAACAGCTTTTGTCTTTATGGTGGACATCATCCCAATTTTAGTCTAACTGATGGTTTGTTCCTTTGATCAACTTACCTGAGAGCAATTATAATGGCTGACACATAGTAGGAATCGGAACAGCTTTTTTATTATTTTCCCCTGAAACACCTGGTATGGTTTTGGGAACTAAGAGCAAAGAACTTGCTGAGATGTGCTCATAAAATTTAGTTATATTAAAACACATCGAGACAATAAATCACTGTATAGAAAATTGAAGCAATAGAAAAACAGATGTAGATGGGAGAGAAAAAATAAAACAAAACAATGTTCCTTGATCATGAGATAATCGCTATGCATAACCTGATTAACTTGGATCCCCATACATACAAACACATATTGATCATGAGATAATCACTATTCATAACCTGATTAACTTGGATCCCCATACACACACACACACACACACACACACACACACACACACATATTGTATACACACACCCACTTTCCAGAAAACCACTGCCAATCAAAAGTGTGACAAGTAACCCTGTTGTGCCTAGCTCCAACTCATATATCTCCACAAAAACCCATGCACCAAAGGCTCAGGGATAATGGCAGGAGAAGGGGAGAAAGATTGTAAGAGCAAGAGAGAGTCTACTGTGATTCTGTCTTTTAGAAATGTCAGCTAAGCTCTACCCGTGAAGTCTCATCAACATGGCTACCTAAATAAGAACCAAACTAGGATGACACTAATAGAATACTAACATGAAGGAAGGACTTTCCATGGGGTCTCAACCCTAGACAAAGAACTAACAGGCTTCTAAGAAATGCTGACAGTGGGGGTGGGGACCCTTCCAAGCAAGAGTCACCAGTTGGTTATCCAATACCAAAAAGTCATCCCTGAAACCACACACACACACACACACACACACACACACACACACACACACACACATATATACAGTAACTTTAAATGATCTGAGCAGATTGTATTCATATATTTAAACTCACACACATATGCACACAAATACATACACACACACACGGATGGGGGAGAATTTGAAAGAATGAGGGAGGTGCAAAGGAGAAGTCAGCAGGAAAAAAGGGAAGGAGAATGATATAATTGTATTTTACTTATTTAAATTTAAAATTTAAATATTTTAAAATGTAATAAGTGTTTATTAAATAGTTCTAGTTACAGGTACTTGTGTGGTAAGTAAGAATTGCTTCTTTCACAGCTAACTAGCTGATAAATATCACTCCCTTCAGGAGATAGTAGAGGCTGTCTCATATATCTCTCTTAAAAATCTTAATATTGGGGCCGGAAAGATGGCTCAGTAGCAAAGAGTGCTGGCTGTTCTTGCAGAAGACTCAGAGGTTTGGCTCCCAGTACCCAGTACCCACACTGGCTGGCTCGCAGCCAACTGCAACTCCAGTTCTAGGTGATCTTCATGCCTCCATAATTACCTGCACACTTGTGGTGCTCATCCATCCATCCATCCATCCATCCAGTTAATGTATACACACACACACACACACACACACACACACACACACATACACACACACACACTCACAGACATACACACACATGCACAGACATACACACACACACACAGAGAGAGAGAGAGAGAGAGAGAGAGAGAGA
>NC_022036.1:789101-796262 GCF_000317375.1 Microtus ochrogaster
AGAGAGAGAGAGAGAGAGAGAGAGAGAGAGAGAGAGAGAGAGAGAGAGAGAGAACTAATTAATCTAAAAATGTAATATTCTGGGTAAAAATATCACAAGTTCCACCAAGAACTTTTATCTGCTTACATACTATAGCTCCTTGATCTAACTAAGCCATTATTAGTTGGAAATTTTTTTTGATAAATGGAAAGAGATATGCTCTTGTAAATATTTGTTTCTATGAAAGAAAAAACATATATATGTATATATAATAATCATTGGTTTGAAGCTATGCTACATCAATCAGGTAAGTTATTATTGAGCCACTAAAACTTTTAGCCTCTGTACATTGCTTTTGTCCTGTGTCAAAATGTTATATCTTAAAATATAACATTGAAAACAAATACTGAATAATCCTGATTAGTAAATACCTGTATTATTTGTGTAAAACTAAAAGAAACTTTGTTCAATATGTTTCTAATGATACTAGTTGTTTTATCATTTGTATTTTGATTCCTGTATTCTTCCTATCTCTTAGTGTTACATTTCCTTTATAAAAATACAGAAAAAAGTAAACCTACTTCAAAATTCATAGATTAGAACTCGAAAGTACCTACCTCCTTCTGCATCATTCAATAGCCATGTAGATGCTTGTCAAAAAAAACTTCCTTAATTATATATTTTGAATCACAATACTCCCTTTCTAGACATGCAGTGCCTTCTTGTTGTGGTTTGAATAAAAATGACTCCTTGTCAGCTTGTATGTATGAATAACTGTTCCCCAGTTGGTCAAACTATTTGGGGAGGGCTAGGAGGTGTGGCCTTATTGGAGAAGGTGTGTCACTGACTGTGGGCTTTGAGGTTTCAAGAGTCCATGCCACTGCCAGTTAGCTCTCTTTCTGTTTGTGGTTATGTCTCAAGATGTGAGCCCTCAGCTACTTCTCTAATGCCATGACTGCCTGCCTGCATGCTGCCGTGCTCTCCTCTCTGATGGTTATGGACTCTACCCCAGTGTCCTGTAAGTACCAATAAACTCTTTCTTCTGTAAGTTTCATTGGTCATGGTGTCAAAGGTACCACAGCAATAGAAAAGTAACTGAGACACTTCCCCACCTCCCTTTGTTTTGATTCAGTCTAACCAGCACCTTTTCTAACTGGAATGGATAATTCCTCTATCTGATACAATACTTTCAGCACTTCTCATTGAGTGATCATATCTTTCCTGCCAAAACGGAATTTGCCTCCTCATAGACACAGAAATTAGTGAGGACATGGTTTGTCATTTATGGTGGGGTCCATCAAAGTTCCTTGGTTATTAAGGAATTAAGTTCTCCCCATCCTGCAACCGTTATTCACCTATAGTTCTTTTTCTAGGGATAGAACCTTGTGGGAATTTTCCATTATGAGAGGGAGAATTAGTCTTCTCCATGGATAAGCTCAGTGATAGATTAGCCAATTCTAAGAGGTTAGTACTAAGTATATACGAGAAATACTAACTTATTTCAGCAGTTTGTATTTATAAAATTATATACATACATACATACATACATAAGTTTGTGCATGTGTATGTAACAATTATAATTACATAATAAGTGCTCACAAATTTGAGTAGTGGGAGGGACATGAGAAGAATTGGAAAGAAGAGGGGGGAAATGATGTAGATATAGTATTTATAAAATTCTCAAAAAACAAAAAGTTAAAAATGACTAAACTTATGGCTACATGCAATTCCAGAAGTTTGGATTCATATGGTCTGAGCTCTGAGAAGGCATGTTGGTAACAAACTTATTCAAGATTAAATCAGGAACAAGTAGAGCTGAGAAATGAAGAAAGAAACCCTATGCCTCTAATGGTGTTTTGTGATCTTGACATCTATCTATTTTCAAAGCTAATGCCCATCAGAAGACTTAGTTATGTGTGCTTAAATTTTCCACTTACTTGAAATAAGTCTGTGATGTGTTTCTGTTATTTATTATCATTAGTACCAATCACAGTTCTGGTCAAAGCTCGGATTTGGATTATCTTTTAATCCCCATTTGCATCCTTCTCTACTCCTCTTGCATTGATGAGATATTGAGGAAAAAATTCAACCCCTTTTCAACAAGTTTCTCCTCACTTTACAGTGAGTTAGAAGACTCCCTCTTACATAAACTTATTTTAAAAAGTGGTCTCTATTGCATCTCTATTAAATATCATTGAATTCAAGCCTTTGACTAGTTTTCTTAACTTGTAGTCAAGGTCGTTTGTATTTATAGCTCTATCCTTCCTACACACCTTGATTCAATCTGTAACTTTAATGAGGATGTACTTTTCTATCCTGCAAATCATTGTATCTGATTATTACTATCAAATACAAGGCACTCAGCACTATGCATGTTCTGTGATTGATACCTGCTCATACTGCATATGGTAATGGATTGCCAAGCCAAAGTCATCAGATGCAAGATCAGCTTTATCTTGAAATGGGCAACATGGGTCAAGATAGTAATTAATTGCTCTTCGGGAAATCACCTCAAGGCCACTGGAGACTTGCAGTAGTCTTCAGACTGATTAGAAAATGGGCTTAAACAGTATAATTAAATTGTCAATCACCTGGGACATAACTGTGTATGAAGATAAAAATTTGCAAGAAGGCTTTTAAGCATTTCTAGAGTAGAGATAATGAAAATTGGAATCCTGAAATTATTTGTTGTTTGAATTAAAGAAATAGGAAAAAAAATGAAGAGTGAAGAGATGCCAGTCTGATGTGATCAAAAGTAGAAAGGGCTAATTGGGTCTTTGGAAAAATCGTCAAGGCAAAGAAGCAAGGAAGACATAATTAGCAGTAAGAAGATTCCTAGGTATGTGAATTAAGTATTAAAACATTTTGGATTTCTAGCATAGAGAAGAGGCATGAAAGTGATCACCATGGATAGAATATACAGGATGACATCTAACTGAGTTTCAGCTGGAAGCAAACAGAATACTCAAAACCGAAATCCAAATATGATCCTCTGTTGTAGAGCATGAAAACCCATTCTCAACAGCTCTGCTTATATCTTTCTTTGTGCTCAGTTAGGATCCAGGCTTGGAGCTAAGTTGAACTGATAAAGAAATGATCAGAAGCCCCGAGTCCAAAGCATCACTAAGGTAGAAGGATAACAAAATAATATGTGCTAAGAACATCATCATATTACGTTATTTTAGTTTAATAAAGTGTGGTAAAATTGCCCACAGGTACAATGTATATTCTGTATCTGTGAGTATTTTTGTATTACTACCCATTACATGAATAACATGTCTCTATTTTAAAACAGCAGAGATGATATGAAAGGAAATTAATCCCTGGTGTCAACAGGGGATTCATGCTGGCATTCTTTGCTTTGGTGGTTAATAAATCATCTTCAGAAAAGTAGCATGGTATACCTGGGAACACCTGGTGGGTAGAGAAAGCAAAGGGACTTAGAAATAGACTCCTGTGTTATGATATGGGGTGGACTGTTGTGGAAGAGAATATTTAAAAATGTGAAGATGTATTGCATTTTTTTGCATCTTGCCTAAGGCAACTGATTAGTCTAATGAAAAGCTGAATGGCCAGTAGCCTAGCAGAGGAGGGATAGGTGGGGCTGGCAGGCAGAGAGAATAAGTAGGAGGAAGAATCTAGGATCAAGGGAGAGAACAGGTGAGAAAGGAAGGAGTCTTATCCAGCCAGCCACAGAGAAAGCAGGAAAATAGGACATGTAGAATGAAACAAAGGTTAAACTCCCTGAAGAAGAATGCAGATGAAGAGAAACAGTACCAGCTAAGTTAGAAGAGTTAGTGACAAATATAAGGCTGAATATTCCTAACTAATAATAAGTTTACATGATTTGGGCACTGGTGGTGCAAGAAAGTCTGATGTAGTTGGTGCCCAACATGAGGCCAGGATTTTCATAGAGGGCCTGAGAAGTCTGGGGGGAATAAAAGGCTGTGTCTCAGAGAGGCTCTGATGTACAGCAAGCACTAGAGTAGCCAGCACGTTATGTAAAAATTCCTGCCACAGTGTGGGCATCAACACCCTAGAATTGGGACAGGTAAATGTAACTCCTGATAAAATGCAATTCCTGATTAAACATAGCTCCCAGTTAAACACAGCTCTTGGCCAGGCCCTCAGGCTGAGAAGGAAGCGGAACCAACTGGGAGAGCTGCAGTGGGGGCCTAGATGATGCTTAGCAGTTTAAAGTTTGGCTCACGTGGTAAATAAAGGCTACAGATATGCAGTAAAGACCGGTCCAGTTTTAAATTAAAAAAAAAACAAAACCCTTCTAAACAGATTACAGTATCTTTGAAAACGTACATAGACGCTTAAGAAAGAAAAGAGAATGGGTATAGATAGTCATAGGAAAACAGAAATAGTTTAAAAATAGTAAAGTCTCTAAAGGAAAAAAGTCACATGAGAATGGGAAATACACCGGGAGTGTGGATCCTGTATGGTGCTGTGTTGACATTAAATTTTTTGAATGTTGATGAGTGAATGACAGCTGCTGCAAGACACGGGTTGTGAAAGGGAAACCTCTTTGGGAGGCCTAGGAGTGCAATCTTGCTGGAGTAGGCAGGTCACTGGGAACAGGTCACTTCTGCTTTGTGTTCTCTGCTTCATGCTTGTGTTGAAAGGTGTGAGTTCTCAGCTTATTGCTTCTGCTGCTGTGCCTGCACTTGCTGCTAAGCCTCCTTGCTATGGTGGACTCTCATCCCGCTAGAACCATAAGCCCCCTAAAACTTTCTACCATCAGTAGTTTGGGTCATGCCATTTTCTCACAGCAACAGAAAAGTAACTAATAAAATAGCTTTTACCTCTTTCACAGGAAAGATATTCATTAACTATGTTTAAAGTACTAATTTTTCTAGCACTAATACTGGGTGATAAACTCCCCCGCCTTGACCAAATAAAACTGACTTCATTATATTCATGCTTTGTCTTATTTAGAAAGAAACATACGCTGGATGCTTGGAATTGAGATTTGAATAAAAATCACTTTACAGATTCCAGTTCAGGGATCTAGTAGTTGCAACACAGCAGAACACATTGTGGAATCTCAGTAGAAGGGGGACTCAGTCTTAGACTAAAGATGGTTCTGACCAGGCTCTGTTGAATTGGCCCAGCAGCTTGTGGACTAGAGTTTTGATTTTAATACACTCAAAATCATGTCTAATCAATTCATAGATTTGAAACCCTCATTTTAATATCATTATGCCTTGAAATTATGCTGCAAATCAGATGAAGATTTTCTTCTGTGAAATGGTAAAATGACATCAGGGTCATCTTTTAGCCGGAAGCCTGTGATGAAAAGGAGAGCTTCTCCCACTTGCGATGCTCTTTTATGATTCATAACAACTTTGTAAGCATCATCAACAGTCATCCATTTTAGTCACAGAAAGGCAGACTGCCTTGACTTAGAAACCCATCTGTGGAAACAGCAATGCCACTGCAGCTGAAGGAGTAGAACCTATGCACCCAGATTTCTGAAGACCTTTGCATAGTATCAGTACAAAGATCTTTTATTTTCCTTTCAGAATGCATTTCTGTTATTTCACAAAGGACGGATTGTTAACTCTGCTGTTGCTGATAGAAGATACCTGACAACTACTTAAGGAAGAAATAGTATATTTCAGCTCACGATTCAATGGTTCAGTCCATCATTGTGCAGAATGCATAGTAGCAGCATGGCTCTAGCGGTAGAATCAGAAGAGTAAGAGACTCATACTGCTGACAGAGAGCAGAGACATGAATGCTGGGATTCTGGGGGCTTCCTTCTTTCCATGCTTTTCATTAGGTCTGGGATTCCATTCATAGGAAGGTGTTATCCACATTCAAGAAAGATCTTCCCTCACTGAATAAACTTCTAGGAAATACTCTCACTTATACCCAGAAGTGTGTCTTCTAGGTGATTCAAAACCTGTCAGGTTGAGAGTGAAAATCACCATACTTAACTAGAATTTTGAACCAGTTATACACTTACGAAAGTAATTTATATATAGCTGACCATTAAGTTTCTTGTTCTTTGCCTAGTGCTATGGATGGACTTATGCCTCGCCTGTCTAAAGTTCCACACTAAAGTCCTATCCCTAACGTGCCTGCATATGGAGGGTGAACACTGCAAAAAATAATGAAAGTAAACAGATCATAAAGAAGGGGTTCTGACCTAATAAAATTAGTGTCATTGTAAGAAGAGAAAGAGACACAGAAAACTTTTCCCACATGTACAAAGGAAAGGGTACAGAAGGAACACAGCAAGAAGGTGGCTGCCTGTAAGCAGGAAGCTTAACCTTGTCAGAAATCAACATGAAATACATCATGACCTAAAGATGTTTTAGTCTTTAGCATGATACTGAATTGTTTTCTGTTATGCAAGCCATATAGTTCTTTGTGAGTTTTTTTTTTTTAGATATCTAACAGATTATACAGATAAGTGTTGTCAGGGCAGGAAATGGACCTGTCCTTCCCTAGGCATCCTCAACAATCAGGTCTGTCTATTACAACATGGAAAAGTCCTCCACATGTTGAAATTATGAACTGCTGACATATAAAGTGGAATAATGTTATTACTTAGGAAAGGTTAAGTTGTACATCTATACCAACAGTTTATGGTCAAGTTAAATGAAAGTTTGATATTTAATAATTCAAGAATTCTGCATATTGGATCAATTTGATATTTTTAATTTGCTAAAATGACAGTGACCAGTATCATTTTCATTTTAGTTTATAACATTTGTCTATCTAGCAATTTACTATACTTATATTGGTTCTGGGTACTTTTCTAGCCACAAGAATGTCAAACACTAATCACTATTATTGCTATGTGGATGACTAAGGATGTATGACACGCCTGTGATAAGCTCTTTGCAGGTATCATCTCATATAATATCTACAAACATGTCTTTTGATTATAATTTGGTGTTGTAATGCAGAGGCCTGAACCCTGTGCTTTAGGCATGCTAGACAAG
Source organism: Microtus ochrogaster (assembly GCF_000317375.1). NCBI lineage: Eukaryota > Metazoa > Chordata > Mammalia > Rodentia > Cricetidae > Microtus > Microtus ochrogaster. The sequence continues at coordinate 796,043 of NC_022036.1, forward strand.
TGCTTTACCATGAACTACAACCCCAGCCACAGAATAATCTTTTGGTTTAAGCATCACTGTTGCGGGAGGTCCTCCCGCTCCTCCAGCCTATAGCTGCTGAGATACCAGCCCATTGGGGCATGGTCTCTCTCTCCCTTTAAAAAAGCAGCGACTTCCCTCTCCTCGCTCTCTCTCCCTGCTCCGCTGGCGACTAGACTCGCTTCCTGGTTGTGCAGAGGGC
>NC_022036.1:804447-811173 GCF_000317375.1 Microtus ochrogaster
TTGTGCAGAGGGCTGTGATCTGTAAGTTTTCCCCTTTAAATAAATACCATCTTATTAATCATAATTCCAAACTGGTGTGGCATTGCTTGTGACTTACGACTCCACATCACCACTATCAACTTTTATAAATGAGGAAAGCGAGAATTGGAGAGATCACAATCCACTCAAAGTCACATGGGCAATAAAAGGCAGAGTTGGTTCTTAGTTAGACCTGTGAGGGTCTGTAATGTAACCAGGACTCTGCTCGCTCAATAGCTGCCCCTGCTATGACAGAGATGGAGGTGGGTAGTACGGAGACACCACTAGGTTAGGGAAAGACACTAGGATGTAGACAGAAGAGAGAGATGACTAGTGTTGGAAGAGATGAGAAGAGGCAGAAGGAAACTTTGTTGGACCGAAAAGAAAAAAAAAATAGAGGCCAGAATTGTGCAAGAGTGAAATGCAAAACACTCATGGAGCTTTATGATGGCTTGGACAAACCGGGCGATATACTGGGCAACCAGAGGACTTGTGCAGCTTCAGCTTGGATGTCTATGGGAGCCAGTGATACAACATCCTGAGAAGAGAAAGCATGAGTCCAGGTGCAGAAAGGTTTCACTGTAGCACCTTATGCAAACCTGGTCTTCTGGTGACAGACTTTCTTAACTTCTCCAAGGTCAGCTTTCCCACAACTAATTCACTTATGAATGTTCAGTCTAACCAAAAGAGGAACCAGCTCACACCAGTTTGCCTTGGATAGCTGTCGATTAATTGAGGGTTTTCTGATGGGAATGTTTCCTCTAGAAGAAAAATTTGGAAAGGAGATCGTATCATGGTCAAGCCACAGAGAAGACATTGGGCCCATCTGGTTCTGGTGGTACTATCCAATGACAACTCTCTGTATTACTAACTCTGGCATTAATGTACATTTGAAAAACATATAAAGTTGTAAATAAGTTGTGTTTGCAGCATCTCCTTAGTATGTTCTTATAATAACATTTTATTACAGATACATCTGAGAGCTGGCATAGACTTTTAGCTTCTAGTGAAACTCAGATCTCATAGGAACACATAGTGTTGAAGTTTTCTTCCCAATTTTCAGCTTCTCGGGGCCTCTGGCTATACTGGGATCATATCTGCGAAGATTTACTCTGGAATAAATCCTGGGACTCACTGGAGAATTAGAACTATTACAGAGTCCTCTTTGTTTTATATAAACACATTCTGTTTCTAAAAAGGGGCAAAGTCATAAGAAAGAACCAGTTTAATAAATATTTCCAGAGAAAGTGAGAAGAGCATTATACAAAACTCCCAACTTTGGCATTTAAATTGACTACTCAAAATCCTGTTCTATTTGAGCAAAGTCTTATTCAAAGCCAAGGTCTTGTTTCAGTTGTAGGATGTATTTTCTAGAAATTTAAATGCTGATAAGGATACAAATAGGAAAGAAAAAATATGCTTCCTTGGTATGTGTACACATATTGTACTGTTTTCCTCATACATTTGAAACATGCTATGATAGGCAGTTGTAAGTGTCAACTTGCTACAACTTAGACACATTTGAGAAGAGAGTTTTAATTAGGAACTGTTTAGAGCAAGCTAGACTGTGGGCATTTCTTTGGGGGACTGTATTAACTGTTGATTGATGTGGGAAGACCTAGCCCAGTGTCGGAAGCAACATTCCTTAGACAGGAAGTTATGAACAGCGGAAGATAGGAAAAAGCTAGATGAAAGCAAGAGGCACCATTGATTAGAGGCAATGTGACCAGTGTCTCTAGGTCTCACCTCTTTGGCTTCTCACCAAAGTAATTTGGAATTTTGAGGCAATTAAATCCTTCCTTCCCTAAATTGCTGTTGGTCAACGCATTTTATAACAGCAACATAAATGAAACTAGAACATGAAACAGATTTCAAAAGAATGGGGGCAGCAGGTGTATATGTGTTGTTTTTTTTTTGTGTGTGTGTATGTGAAAATGAATAAGCACATAGGTGATTGTCCACACACACACACACACACACACACACACACACACACACACACACACACACACACATATTCCAGAGTAAATATTTTCCAACACCTAATATGAGTTGATGCTTAGCAATAAGTGTCTGGGCTGATGAAATGCACATGTTTTCAAGATCATAACAATATAAGTAGAATTGCTAAGTGCTGTAGAGACATTTATGCATTATGATATGAACATAAAAAGTACAGCCATTCACTTTAGACTAATATGAATTCTATTAATTCTAGACCTTTTGGGTCAGCTTGACTATACTCTGTAACACAATTTCTAAAGGGTCAAACAGCTGGATGCTTGAGTCAACAATATGCTGTGCTGTGCATTTATTTCAATTTTTTTTACTAAGGTGGCTGTGGTACACAATTTAATGCAAACTAAATATAAACATGAATTAATAAGTGTGAAAAATAAGGATTCCATATTAATATCCTAGTTAATATATATATACATGTGTAGAATATAAATTTATGTAATAAACATCTAAATTTATGAGACATATAAAATTCAAATAGTCTATCTCCATATTATATAAAAATATAAGTTTTTATATTAATATAGAAGACAACTCCAAATTTCACATTCTGTCCGGTTCTCTGTTAAGCAAAAGAGATTATAGCAAATCATTGACTCATCAGCAAATCTGCCTTTGCAGTGTGATATCTTGTATTGTTAATTAAATTCTTGATTATCTTAGACTTACAGGAAGGTTAGTGGAGAAAGCCCATGTTTAAAGCGTCATGTAGGAGGTTAGAGAGATGTCTCAGTGGTTAAGAACATTTGCTGCTCTTCCAGAGAACCTGGATTTGTTTCCCAGAAACCACATTGCAGCTCACAAATGTCTATAACTCCAGTTCCAGGGGATCTGATATCCTTTTCTAGCCTCTCAGCACTAGTCATACACGTGGTACACTCACATACATAAACACAAGATACATATATACATATATGTAAATACATTGTTTAAAAACCCAAAACATAGAGAGCCCCTATATCTCAAGGTCTGTCATGTTGTGATCTTCAGATTTCAAAGGCTGTGGTAAATGTTGTCATGTCCCTTCTAACCAGTTCAGAAAACCTTAACCTGTGGGATTTTCCTAGGATCTATCATCTCTGCAACTCTTTGTGGACTTTCATCTGTTCCTAGAACCTCTAAGGGCCAGAATCATACTTGTCTTTACATTTTCCCTGCAGCATAGTAACCAATGAACATTGGGTAAAAAGAAAGCTATCTTAGCTCTCTCACTTTCCAATTGGGAGAACTCTATCATCAAGATACCCTGAAGGATGGTCACCACTATGGCTCTCTGGAGGAAGATAGTACCCCTGAGTTTCCTCTCTGGACAAGTCTGCAAAAGCACCAGATAAAGCATTTGGTGTCATATGATAGAGAAGGATGGGTGACTGAGAATATGACCTTGGCACCATGCTGGCCTGAGACAGCATAGTCCTGTCAGCACAATTCAAATTCTCAGTATAATTCTGACACACATCCTAACAACTCAAAAGAGAAATGAAGATAAACCTGGTTGATGAAAGGGTTAAAGAGTTAAGCAGAGATGCTTGTGAAGGACTGAGATCCAGAAGGGCTGTCTTTTCTAAAAAGGAAAGACAACTGGGATTACCTGCGATGGGATGTTCAGTAAGAACGGAAGCTACTAAAGCCAAGTCATTCAGGGCCAAAAGTTTCCTTTACTTGCTTGGTACTGGAGTCTCAAGCTAAAGAACAAAATCTTGTAAAGACAATTCCATGAAAAAGCAGACAAAAATGAGGACAGCTATGGCAGACTGAAATAAAAAATGTCCCCCATAGGGTCACATATTTGAATGCTTAGTCACCAGGGAGTGACACTATTGAAAAGATCAGAAGGATATGGAGGTTTGGCCTTGTTGGAATAAGTTTGGTCATGTTGGGGGAAGTGTGCCATTGAGGATGGGCTTTAAGGTTTCCAAAACCCATGCCAAGCCCAGAGTGCCTCTGCCTCGCTCTAGGATGTAGCTCTCAGGTGCTGCTTCAGCTCATGCTTGCATGCTACCATTATCCCTATCATAACAACAATGGCGTAAACCTCTGAAACTGTAAGAAAACCTCCAAATAAATGCCTTTTCTTATAACAGTTGCCTTGGTCATGGCATCTCTTCACAGCACTAGAATGGTGACTAAGACAACAACAAAAGAGAAACATTTTATTAATGAATCTCATATACACACACAAGATTGGTGAAATCTTCTCAATAGAAATACTAAAAAATTAAGAAAAGAGCCCTATTTTTTATAGTGAATAGTCAAGAGAAAACACAAAACTCTTATCAGTAAAAGCACAACATCTCTTTAAAAAAGATCTATTTTATTATTTAGTGCATGCATCCGTGTGTGTGTGTGTGTGTGTGTGTGTGTATGTGTGTGTGTACATATATGTAAAACAGCCCAAAAAAGTGAGAAGAGAACATTAGAAGCATGGAAGCTATTTCATTATCATAATAACATTCTGGAAAAGTAGAATAATAAATAATCCCTCATTGTATAAAACAAATAAAGATGTGGAAAGATGAATTAGCTTACCTAGAGAGTAACAGCTATACCAGCAAGAAAACTGGAAGTCTTCCAGATAATAGTATTTGCTTTTCTCACTCTTTCAAGATCTCCTATAACCAAAGCTAATTTCAAACTCACTACCTAGATGGTAGATGAGGCTGGCCTGAATTCCTGATCTTTCTGCCTCTACTCCCAATTCCTGGGATTTTAGATTTGTGTCACCATGCCTGGTTTGGATCTGCCCTCATTTATTGAGTGTGCATTGGTGTGTGCGTATGTGTATGGTGCATGTACATGAATGTGTGGGTATAAATGGAGACTCAAGGAGGGGGGAAGAAAAAGTGTCCTCCTTTATTCCTCTCCAGTTCTTTTGAGGCAGAGTCTCTCCTTGAACCTATAACTTGCATTTTATTGGCGATGCCATGAGCCAGCAAATCCCAGCCATTCCTCTAGTTTCTGTCTGCCTCAATTCTGAATACCCAGCCTGTCCTGTGGAGGCTGGTATTTGAATCTTGACTCCCATGCTTGTGCATCAAATATTCTTTACCGCCAAGTCATCGCCTGCCCCAGCTCTGGATCTCTTCTCCTTAAGATGCTGTATTTTTCAACATGTCATCTCAATGGAGGCTGGGATTTTTTTTGGGGGGGGGGTGGTGCTTTAACTTCAATGGGGCCAGTTAAAATAGCTTCTTTCAAATGATTGTCTGTTTGTAATTTGCACTATAAATATTCAGATGCATGAACCATAGGAATTAACAGTCAACTACACGTGTGGTTCCTATGTTTCTTCTCTTCTTATCTCTTTTACAGCTCAGTGCTAATCACTCTGGAATAGTTTAGAAGAGGCATTTTGTTCACAGAGCAACAAGAAAACCTATCTGTCCTTGCTCTTGGGCTTCATCTTTTCATATTCAAGTTATGCTCCATGGTGGGTCTGTCTACCCAGGAGAGAGATGTCCATCCAAAACCAACCATCTCTCCATCCTTCTCTTTGAACACTTTCTTGCCTCTTCTTTGCATTAAGTGTTAAGTGTGGCTTGCCTTGCTGGAGCAGCACTGTGGTTTTCTGTGGTTGGTCCTCATCCTAACACTTTAATTCTTGAACACCCATGCTAAAACAGCAAGACAAGCAACTTCTGAGTCCTCTAGGCAATACAATTACTCTGGCTTCCTTAATGTGTGTTCTGCTTTAAAAAAAAAGTTATCTGCCTCAAAGCAAACACACTTTGGTCTATTTCACTGTGTTATTGTAAGACCCATGTCTTATCCTTTGTAACACTTGCCTTATCCTACTCAGCAGACCCATCAGCCTCACTTCATGCTTCCTCATTCATGGTTCATATGTCAGCCATGGAAACTTCCAGTTATTTTATAACTCTGTGTATATGTGAACACACATACCTACACATACATATTCTTCTTACTAGAGTAGATGAACCTTGCCACCAGAGGTTATGATGATTTACTTGTTTAGCTTGTAGTGAAAGACCAGCCATGTAGAAATGCTCAATAAATGTCTACCCAGACGTGTCTTTATTTCTTTATCTGAGAGGAGATGGCATTAAATACAACTCCTATTGTGTATTTTTTACTTTTTATCTTAAATTTGATTTGTCCTTTTTTTCCTCTTTAATCGTCCTACCTCAGTTGATTATCTGCTTGTTTTATGACCTCTGACACAGACACCAGAATAAAGTAATTGATTGAAACAGTATCATTCATTTCTCCCTAGCTCTAGGTCTGAATTGCAAGTGAATATGCCCAATTGCTTTTAATCTCCAGAAGAGCAAATGAATTAAAGCTTGCAGAAGGCTAAGTGATTAGGTACTGGCATTCACCACCCATTGAATGCCATGATCTTTTCTTCCTTTGTCCTTAACAATCAAGCAGCAAGGGTGCTGACTGGGAGCACAAAAAAGCAACATACTGTGAGTTTTGTTAATTTTATGAAGCAAAGAAAACACCAACAAGGTATATTATAGCATCATCTAAGGTCACTCCGGTTTTGATTTTATATTTCTTAGAACTGAGTAATTGATGCCATTAAACATTATCACCTAGAGGAAGAAATGAACCTCAGTTTCTCTTTCAAAACTCGGGAGGCAGAGGCAGGTGGATCTCTGTGAGTTCGAGACCAGCCTGGTCTACAGAGCTAGTTCCAGGACAGGCTCCAAAGCCACAGAGAAA